>NW_026561345.1:0-80757 GCF_028858705.1 Grus americana | reverse complement strand
TGTATGTTTTGATCCTACATAACCTGTGTGTTGGTGATCACCTGGCATGCACGTTGGGTGGAGCTATCCCCGTGCATCCAGCGCTGCAATAAAGAATGCCTGCCTTTTAACACTACATTGGTGTTACGAGGTTTATTCCCAGATTTCGGTGACACTATCTTAAAACAAGTGATCTGTAAATCAAACAGAGGGTTTGAGGCAGGGTAGCCAAAACCTCACAATGCCTAAGAAAATTGTGTTTCTTTTTTGTTAGTTGGTGGAGATATAGCTGTTATTTTATTGATCACATCCATTGGGATCTGAGGATGCCCATCTTGCTGTTTTATTTCTAAAAACTCGATCTCCTGTACAGGTCCTTTGACTTTAAATTGTTTTATGGCAAAACCAACTTTCAGAAAAATCTGGATTATTCTTTTCCCTTTCTCAAACTTTTCCTCTGCTGTGTTGCCTCACATGATAATGTCATCAATATATTGCATGTGTTCAGGAGCTTCACATCACATGCTGAGCATGACATCACATGCTGTGGAATACCCCTTTGGTCAGCTGGGGTCAGCTGTCCTGGCTGTGCCTCCTTCCAACTTCTTGCACCCCCAGGCTACTCGCTGGTGGGTCAGTGTGAGAAACAGAGAAGGACTTAACACTGTGCAAGAGCTAAAAACAGTGCATTACCAACACACTTTTGGTCTCAAATCCAAAACACAGCCCTATACAAGCTACTATAAAGAAATTTAACTCTATCCCAGCCAAAACCAGTACAGCAGCTAACCACTTCTCTCCTTTCAATGTAGGTCAGATTTTATCATGCAATTTTTTGCTGCCTGGAGACTAGTGATTTACCATGGTATCTTTTTTTCCCTATTGTCCCAAGTTTCCTTCCTCAGTAATGTATCATTCTTACATTCATTGGGAAAATCTCATTCAATGCCATTGCAGAATATCCCCCACAGTACACAGATGAGTTGAGAAGAAACACACAAGCTTATGTTAATTTGTATTAGTGGAATATACAGAACACTTAATATTTCTACTATATTACTACTAACTTTATTCCATCAGCATCTAGTGAGAAAGAGTTGGTATAATACATACTTCAGTGGAAAAGGCTCTCTGCTAAGCATTGATATTTGACTATTTAATAGGAGATATAGAATTTGCAATCAATATATAATGGCTCTTTTTCTATTACTAGTAAGCACAACTATATATTCTTTGATGCAGTTTGAGTTCTGTCTTTTTCTCATGTAAAAATATTCTATTTAAAAATATTTCGTGGTATTTCTTCTCTAACCACAGAAAAGTATTATTAAAACAGAGTGGCTAAGACTGTTGATTGCTTCACTGCATTAAAACTAGCTTGTTGGCGTTAATCAGAAAGTACTATATGATCCATTAGCTGTGAAAGGCTATAAATAATTGATTTGCAGCATGGGGGATTAACATGGAATCTCATTAACCAAGAAAGTTTGCTATAGTTTTCATGTAAGTAGAACTTACGCTTTGGAAATTGCTTGATAGGAGAAAAGAGCTACAGCTGTCTCAGTAGAAACTCATTACTGTTAATAGTACAAAACCTCCATTGTACTATGTATCTATGATTTTTTTTTTTTAATTGAACATAAGTCTGACATCATAACAAACCTATGATGCACCCTGGACATATATTGTGTGATTGAAGTATTTGGTTTAGGCTTGTAAGTTTGGTGGGGGTTTTTTGTTTGTTTGTTTGTTTTTCCTAAAGATTATGTAGGTTAGATAAGTCTTACTGCAGACTGACGACAAAGATTGGAATTTTTTAAAGCTGATGGTGAGGTCAAGCCACATGGATAAAACTACTCTGATAGTAGGTCCTGAATATTTTACTAACAAATGAGAAAGGGAAGGGGTTGGGGGGAACACAGTGAAGACACTTTCAAAGAAATGTTCCTTGCTTAGACAGCTATGCCTTTCTCCTTATTAGCAGCTTTCTGAGCGTTGCAGGTCAGTTTCCTGAGGAGAAGAAATCAATTGCTTAGATGTTATGCATATTCTAGGTGTTTTTTCTTCTATTCAGGTAATAACGTCAGTGACCTGGAAAAGAGTTAGTTGAGTAAACTTTTCTATATCTATAGGTGACTCATATCAGAGACATTCTAGAAACTAATTATCCTGATCCTTGCACAGGCCCGGGTTTATCATTAAATAAATGTATGTGATACCCAAACTATTTAGCAAAGATGTTACTACTGTGTTACAGCATCCCTCTAGGGCAAACTGGAAGAACAAAAATATCTTTTTTTAGAAAGACTATTTTTACAACAAGTAATTTATCAGAAAGTGCTTTCAATTTTATGAATATCCTCTATCAAAAGATTACACAGGGTACCATAATACGTCAGATCAGCTTTGTCTAACCTTCCTTTTTGTTTCTGATATCTGACATTATTAGATTCCTTTAAAAAAATAAAAAATAAAAAAAATCTGTTCATAGAACCAGTGTCTTCCTAATTCCAAGTACTCAGACTACAATATGCACTGAAGCATAAGCATTTATATCCATCATAGACTTTTCACTCATCAAGCATAAAAGAGAGTTTTTACATCCCTATACCTCTAAGCTTTTTGGTTACCAGTTATTACTACCTGATTAAATTTAGTGTTTCTGCTCTCCATGTCCATGGCAAACTTTGCCCTCAATATCCTTTCCCTAACCAAACATTATTGAATTTCTTTGCAAATGCATTTGATTCAACTTTATAGCCTTTTTTACTCCAGAATTTTTTCATATTCCATACAACTTTATATGTGCAATGCTCCTCCACCACTATTAGATTTTACTATGTCCTTTTCATTCTTTAAACTTTTATTCAGAAGTAATCTATTGGGGGTTTTTTTTTAGCTCAACTGAATCAAGTGGTAGTCAAGAATGACCTACCTCTTCTATTAAAATTCTTTTATTTGTAATTTTTTTCACTTAAATGATGGATATTTACAGTCTTTCTGGTATAGTTTTCCTGTGTCTTATACTGACATAGATGCTTTTCAGTGCTTCCTTCAGCTCCTTGTTTAAAAAAAATCGCCTCAAACATTGTGCATTTTTGGTGCCAGCAGACTAATGCAACTTTGGTTTGAGATACAGACAATCCTCTAGCTGTTGGCTAAAGCAAAACCACTATAAATCCTCAATGCATTGTAAAATTTAAAATCTTTTCCTCATACCACCTTCTAAATGACTCAATAAAATTCTGAAGTTGTTTATGCCTACCTACTTCTGCATGAGAAACCAGAAACAGTTCAGAAAAATACTATGAGAATTTTCAATTTCTATCTTTTATTTGTTAATCTGATTGTGTAATCCTAAATGTGGCGCCGATGTTTATTATGACATGCTTAGTGTAATTCTCTAACAAGTGTCTAATTTAATAAGCAGCATATTAAACAGTTTGGACAAAAGTGTTAGCTATGAATATTTCATTATACATGCTATCAGTTCAGGTTTAGTTCCACTATAACAGTTACTGTGTTTTTTATCATTTTATGGGAGGATCACATGTCCTAAACTGGCAGTTTGGACCCACTGCCCTCCTATTGTGTAGTATGACTGTTTTACAAGAGAGATGACTTAGAACAATGGTCAGCAGGCTGGAAAATAAAATAAAAATAGTATTAAAAACCCCTGTCAAATAGGAATAGTTATGAACATAAAATGATCTCACTTCACTGGGCAATCTCTTCTAGAGGTGAGGTTCCTTAGAACAGAAGAGTCAAGGATCTGACACTACAGCCACATAATATGTGCTTCTAGTGCCATTAGTCTGACAGTTTCAGGAAGCAATGATTTCATTCTATTTCTCAAAAAGGACACCGTTGAAAATTAAGGTGTTAAATCCAAATACAAAAATTAAATAATCCATAAACATGTAACATTAAATTGCTATCTTAGTCCTTTCCTTATAAACTTCAACAAAAATTCCTCTTCAATAACTTACCCCAAGTGAATGAACACGATTTTAACATTGTGGCACTATACAACAGATTGCAATGTAGCTATATATTTAAAGAGGATAAAAATGTAGAAAATTATACATGTATGTCATACTTGTGTCTGTACTATCCACTCCTGTAACACAGAAAAATAGCCAAATAAAATTAATGAAATAAACAAATACAATTGCTTTCTGAAATGTCCTGAAGGTTTAAGAAATATTTCTCCCTACTAAACTAGAAAAAGTCAATAGAACTAAACCACTCTAATTTAATTAAATAATAACATTAAATAATATTAGAGTATATCTTTTTTTCTCTATTCTATCATACACTAAATCTTATTTAAAGCTTACTGGAATCAGGTCAAAAAATCTCCCATTATCTTCAGTGAAAATTGGGTAAAGATCAGAGCAGCATTGGATCTTATGCTCATGGTCAAATTAGGAGCAAAACTATCTAATTTTTGTTAATTTCATGGACTAGGCTGTACGCTTACTTCAATAAATAGGTTCTGAATTTGTTTTACTAGTTATTCTTTGGGCTTAATACCCTAACATAGCCTTGACATTATAATATTATTTCTAGAGCAATAACATCATTCAGTTGTTATGATGTTCTATTGTGACATAATAGTATGATTTTAGGATTTTTATTTTGTGATTATGATATTGTCCTACATCCTTCTTTCTAACACATCCCTTTTATAGAAAAAGGAAGGGAATTTGTATGAGACACAGAGAACAGCCTTGCCAGGAAGAAATTAAGGCACGGAAAGGGAATCTATGAATGAAGGGGCATAGAAGCCCAGGCATAAGGTGCACAGATAGTGGCGAAGGCTAGGGGAAGGAAGTACTGGAGAGCATTTGTAAATGCAATATACTTGTCTGACAGAAATGTGCAATTTTTCTTATTAATTTTAAATTTATTTTATCCATTTTCATTTCTGTGACTTTCTGTCACTGGGAAAGTCATTGACTCTGCATTTGATGAAGTGGCTTTAAAACTTAATAATTCTCCCCTTTCCTTATTCTTGTTCTTAATATATTAGCTATCTCAGACACTGAACATGCAACCAATAAACAAAATTCTGTTTACTTTGTCTTTGGGTGAGGAAGAAATGTGATTAATGTTGATCCTTCTATAAAAGTGTTACATTTTGTTTATGTTCTTGAAACCACCAATGCCCAAAAAGAGGTAGATGTCATGTCCACTCATATCATAGAATCATAGAATGGTTTGGGTTGGAAGGGACCTTAAAGCTCATCTAATTTCAACCCCCCTGCCATGGGCAGGGACACCCTCCACTAGACCAGGTTGCTCAAAGCACTTGCGCAATGCTTCCATGGAGGTGGCATCCGCAACCTCTCTGGGCAACCTGTTCCAGCGTCACACCACCATCACAGTAAAGAATTTCTTCTAATCTCTCATCTAAATCTACCCTCCTTCAGCTTAAACCCATTACCGCTTGTCCTATCACTATATGCCCTTGTAAACAATCCCTCTCCAGCTTTCTTGTAGGCGCCCCAGGAGGTACTGGAAGGACCTCCTCTGGACTCACTCCAACATGTCTTTCTTATGTTGGGGACACCAGAGCTGGATGCAGTACTCCAGGTGGGGTCTTACAAGAGTAGAGTAAAGGGGGAGAGTCACCTACCTCAACCTGCTGGTCACACTTCTTTTGATGCAGCCCAGGATACAGTTAGCTTTCTGGGCTGCAAGCTCACATCGCCAGCTCATGTTGAACTTTTCATCAACCAACACCCCCTTCTCCTCAGGGCTGCTCTCCGTCCAGCCTGTATTGGTGCTTGGGATTGCCCTGACCCAGGTGCAGGACTTTGCACTTGGCCTTGTTGAACTTCACGAGGTTCGCACGGGCCCACCTCTCCAGCCTGTCAAAGTCCCTCTGGATGGCATCCCTTCCCCCCAGCTAGTCAAGTACATCACACAGCTTGATGTCATCAGCAAACTTGCTGAGGGTGCACTCAACCCCACTATGTCACCAACAAAGGTGTTAAACAGCATCCGTCACCATACTGACCCCTGAGGAATGCCACTTGTCACTGGTCTCCACTTGGACAACAAGCCGTTGATTGCAACTCTTTGAGTGCGACTATCCAGCCTATTCTTTATCCACTGAGCGGTCCAACCCTCTTCCCTGCAGGGCTTTGTCCCATGGTACTCTACCAAGCAGATCCCTGAAAAGGCCAAAGTCTGCTATCCTGAAGTCCAGGTTAGTGAGCTTGCTGTGTGCTCTCCTCACTGCCCTAAGGATCTTGAGCTCCACTATTTCATGGTCACTGCAGCCAAGGCTGCCCTTGACCTTTGCATTCCCCACCAGCCCCTCCCTGTTGGTGAGAACAAGGTCCAGCATGGCATCTCTCCTCATTGGCTCCTCTATCACTTGGAGAAGGAAGCTGTCATCGACACATTCCAGGAACCTCCTGGTTTCCTTATGCCCTGATGTGTTGTCCCTTGAACAGGTATTGGGATTGAGGTCCCCCATCAGGGTCAGGGCTTGTGAACACGAGGCTGCTCCTCTGTGTCTATAGAAGGCCTCATCTGTGCAGTCTTCCTGGTCAGGTGGCCTGTGGCAGACCCCCACTATAGTGTCCCCTGTCCGTGCCCTCCCTTTAATCCTGACCCATAAGCTCTCAGTCAGCTCCTCATCCATCCCAGGCAGAGCTCCACACACTCCAGCTGGTCATTGACATAGAGGGTGACACCCCCTCCTCATCTCCCCTGTCTGTCCTTCCTAAAGAGCCTGTACCCTTCCATTCCAACACTCCAGTCATGGGAGCCACCCCACCACATCTCCATGATGCCAATAAGATCACAGCCCTGCAGGTGTGCACATGTCTCCAACTCCTCTTGTTTATTCCCCATGCTATGTGCGTATGCATAGAGGCATTTAAGTTGGGCCCCAATGAAGCTGACTTACTGGCTGGAGTGGCTGGAATTCCTTTGTGCTGCACTTCAGGTGCTCTTCTGCTGACTTTCTGCCAGTTCTGATCATCTATCGCTGGTACCGGCATCAAGCTAGTAGGAGTGGGATGGATTGAGGTTCCCTTCCCCCAGCAGCTTCAGTTTAAAGCCCTCTTCACCAGCTTGGCAAGCCCATGACCGAAGATGCTTTTCCCCTTTTCTGACAGATGGACCCCATCAGCCTCCAGCAGACCAGGTTTCTCAAAGTGGGTCCCATGGTCTAAGTAGCCAAACCCCTGGCTGTGGCACCAGTCCTGTAACCATTTATTGACTCGCCAGGTTCAACTGGCCCTTTCAAACCCCTTCCCTTTGACTGGGAGGACTGAGGAAAAAAATACCTGTGCTCCAGAGTTTATTATTGTAATTGTTTAATAATAGCTAATGAAACCACAGCTCATATCAAAATATAGCTAAATCACTTGTGCAAGTTCCAAAGTAATTGATGTGCAAGGAGAATCACCATACTCATGTTATTATATGACATCATAAAAATCAGTGAATTTAAAGTAGCCATTGACTGAGTTTCAAACAGAAAAATTGATTGCCAAAGTGCATGCAAATTACATTTCATCCCCAGCACAAACTCACAAACTGCACTTTCGTCTAAAATTAACTACTACACTGAAATAAAGCCACTTTCAGATTACATGCTTTCAGTATTATGCTTACACACATTCTCTACAGGTATACCTGAAGTGCTAAGGTAGAGGTTAACTGAATATGGAACACTGTCGGTTTGTTCATTCTCCACTTTTCACCTTATATACAAACCCCACATATTATTCAATTCAAACTGACATTTTCTATAGTGCTACCATTCTCTGATCTTTCTTTTTCTTCTGCGTTTTCTCTTTGAAAAACTAAACATAAACTTTGAAAGCAACATAAACTTATTTTATAAGACTTTGCTTTTCATAATAGAAAATGTAAGAGAAATAAACAAATAGGAGAGGTATTAAGGCTCTTGAAAGGCAAACAAAACATTAAAGGACAGACACAGGGATTTTAGAGAATTCAAACTACGACTATTCCTGCTTCCTAGAAACAATGTGGCATCAATATCAGATTTGATTAGACTATTTTAGTATAGTGGCTTTCTTAAAAAATAGATCATTTCCTGATCATATTATTTCATTTTTCAATCTCTTTTTTGTTATCCAAAAATCTCAAATCCAAATTTTATCAAATATTTTCCTCTGTCTTCACCCAATTTATGCAGATAATAAGTATATCTGAATAAAATGAAAAACTGGGAATAATAAGGAATGCAGTATGAAAACTTAGTTCAATTTAACTTCCTATTCTGGCTTTGTGCAGCATAGGAAATATGATTTCTGGGGCAAAAGGCCACTGACTTTTTATTGGTCTGAGCTGACTTTAGTTTGTGATAGCTGTGATAGCAATTGCCCAGCAGACGAGTAACTATTGCATAAAATTGTTTTAGTTAAACTTTCATTTATAGTAATAACAAGATAAATGTGTATACTGAACTGTTGATGACTTTCAAATAAAATAGGTTGTAGAAGAGTGTAGAAACAGGATGATACTTGAAGTCCAGGAATGCAATCTTGTGAATCAGGCAGAACTGGATTTAGATGTAATTGCACAGTTACCGTGAAATTTATTTTTACCTAGAAGTGCCAACAGCAATGGTAATGAGAAAATAGCACATTGATAAAACCCTTCATTACATAAGCTCCGCAGCCCCCCTCCCTTGTCAGGAAACAAGAGAATCCAGAGAGACTTAGATGTCAAAGTAATACATTTCAGTTACAATTTTAAGATTTAAAGATTTTACTTAAAATTGTAATCACCCAGTAAAATAGGAAAGATCCAGAGAATCAAAATAAGAAAAAAGAAAGTGGTCATGTTATGCTGTTATTGAGTTTAAGATTATAGGAAAAAATAAATGGAGAAAAAACTCTTATGTTTAAATTAATATTTTACTTTAAGGGATACTACTCAGTAGTTAGTCTGTTAGGAATAAAATTGCACTTATCTAACAAGCTGAGAGAGAGTGTTTAAAAGAAAAATGATGGAAACCTTAAGATGAACACAAGTTCTCTACTATAATACATTTAATTATTTTTTTTTACATTATTTCATCACAAATACAAAATGACGGATACTATTAATACTAAGTTATCCTGACATGTGCAAGGCATGTGTGTGTGTGTATATATATATATATCTGCTGCAAGTACAGATTTATACATAAGCTAACAAAAATATTGGCCATTCTCCAAACGTAGTAGTTTTCTACTGTTAATGTTTCAGATGAACCTAGCCTATTTATTTATTTCCTAATTGTTAGCAATTCTTATGTTTGATGGTCATCCTAGTTACTCTGAGGATTAAAGCTGAGTGGGATATATTTTGGTGATTAACTGTCAATCATGTTCAATAACCTTTCACTGGTGTTATTTTATCTCACTTTCATTTTACACCATTTCTTGTGCTAAGTAATAGACATAGGCATAGTGAATGAGTTAAAATCCCGTTAGGCCTCCAATTAACAAACAGTTGTAGCTGCCCAGTGATGTTGCAGAGTTCACTACACTTCTGAAAACAGAGAAGTAATGTCTCTCAAATTTAAACTACTTCAACAAAGCAAATACAGCAGACAGGAAGAGCTAATTTTTGCTGTTGTCTTTATGAAGACATTGGATGTATTGCAAAACTAGCACTGTGTTCTTCCCAGACTTTTCTTTTCTCATCTAAATAAACCTGATTGTTCCTCAGAGATAATGTTTTCTCATCATCTTACCATTTGTGATATCCTCTGTCAATGATTTATTTTGGCAGAAGACCAATTGACATTTTTTTGCAGATTAGGAATGTGCTTAAGCCACCAGCATCACCGGGGATTTTAGTTAGATTACATTATGTACTGCTATGCATAACATATAGAAACATTTTCATTAGTACTTGGAATGACAGATAAATTAAACTGTCCTTTTTCTGTATCTAATTACTTACTATACCAGAATCTGGTGGGAGTCATTATATTATAGAACTATATAGGGATAAATATATTATAAATTCTAACACTGTTTGGCTTTAAGATGCAAACTGCTCTCCTGAAGCCTTGGTTTTCCTTACTTCAGAGATTTGGGATCTTTGGCCAGATTCCTCCTCTTATTCTTCACTTGTTTGTGCAAGTTTTCTCTTTCGAGGGAGAAAAAGAAGCAGAAGCCAGCATGAGGCAACTTGCCAGGTCTCTGGAGACCACAGCTAAGTTGTTGGTGCCTTTGGCCATTCTAAAGTCCTATGCTCAGCAACCAACTCTCACAGTGCTTGATGCCTATATTACATCCCATACCTTCTTGTCCTATATTTCCTGAGGAATTTTTGCTTTTGCTGTTGTTGATTGTGCCATTGAGTGTCCAAAGCTCATAGTTCCAAAGGAAGCCTAACTAAAGGCACAACCATTTCAGGAGCAAAAAGAAAATGTAAGATCTAAGTTTGGAATTCTTTTAAACTGTGTTTTTTGATTGTTTAATACTGCAACTACTATAGGGATAAATGAGTAGAATACAATCCTGAGTTGGAGTGGTTTGAATAATACAATCACAATCACAGCCACTTGACTGCTTTTTATATTTGGCTCCCAGAACCAGTGCCATGGTGGTGGGTTTTTTTATTCCCAGATGGAATATAGTCATCCAATGCAGAGACAAGAGGAAAAACAGTAGGTTTATATTCATCACAAACTTTTTACTGCACTCTCTGAAAGACCATTGTTATCTACACAAACAGACCTAAACTGTGGTTCTGCAATATATTTTGTCTGCAGTTTCAATAGTAACAAAAGAATTTGTACTGTCTACATCAAGTGAAATGCTCATTGCCATTCCTCTTTCTTTGAATAGGTTTAATCTCGTTTACATTCATTCATTGATATTTTCAATTGCATAATTGCAAAATTAATTAAAACAATTGATTAGTAATGTTTGGATAGATGTATGAACAGATAGATGTACATGCTTTAATTGTGTTTTTTGTAAACTGTCCAAGAAATACAAGATTCACACATGTCTTTAAAATATAGCTCATTCCCTCAATTACTGTTAAAGTTTTGAAGAAAGACTGTCTCAGAACTGTACTTAAATCATTGCACCCTTCTCTGTCAAATGTACGTATGTTTTTCTTCAGTCTACATTATCTGGTCACTGGCTTTCTAAGTCCTTATAGAATAATAAAAATAAAGATCAGTGGCCTAAGGAAATCCTCATTCAAAAAAATCACATACATTTTTATTCTAACATTTTATTGTATAAGCTTAAACAGATGCAATAATGCCCTGAGAAATATCTGTTCAAATTTACTTTTCCAAGATTTTGTTTCAAGATACCTTCACATTTATTTAAATTCTAAATTAATCTTTAAACTCATGATTTATTAATTTTCTTACATGTGAGGCCTATTGTCACTAAAGTATTATTCTTCCAAAGATAACTTTTTGGTACAACCTGCTGAACCTAAGTAAATACAAATTTACTGTAATCATATTATATTAACTGATTAACAATATATAATGGTATTCTAAAGATTTTTTTTTACTAGAAGAGGATTATTTTACTATATATTAATAATATTTGTCTACTGCAATACACAATCATACATATATAAAATTATTGAAAGCTTACTTAAAACAACCTTTAAAATTTCTGTTGCACCTTTAAATAGATGATCAACACTGCATAAGTTCTTAGGTATTTCCTGGCAATAAGATACAAATATATTCATTAAATATATAATTGTTAACAAGAATGATGTGGAAAAATAAAATTTAATACCAGGTGAAATTTAAACTGTGTTTTAACAACTGACTGTTTCTGTTTTACTAGTTTTTTAGTTCATTGTTGTGGCTATAATCTTTTTTATTTTTTTTTATAATCTTAGTTAGATTTTATTGTATTTGCTATATAATTCTGTATATTGTGCCTGGGCAATACATAGGTCTTATTTATGTTCACATGAAACTCAGTAAAAAGTAGGCATTCCAGCCCTTGTTGGTGATGGAGACAGTCATATTTGTAAGTGTTCTCATATGAATAAGCATCCACCAACTTCTGGATTTTCAAACCAAGCATCAGCTTTGATAGCAATGACAGTAAGACTGTATTCTGCTATTACAACTATTAATTTGCACATTGAGCATCCCAATAATTTTCACTGTCCTGCTTTAACTAATGATGAATTGAACAACAAATTTACATTTTAATGAAGTTAAAACCCACAAAAAATAAATAGATCTTGGGAGGATATTGTCCAAGATTTGTATCAACCCAGATGCAGTTTTTTAAAAAAAAACATAAACAAGACAATTCAGACTTTATTTTGCTTACTTTAGAATTAATCTTAATACAATTGCTATTGCACATTGGCAATGCAGATTTAGGGAGTCAAAACCAGAAGGACTGCGGTAAAGCATTAGTTATGTATAAGCCTAAATTTTTCAGATTCTGCAGTTTAGATGGTGGAGAAACTACTTAAAGAACCTCAAACAAAAAGATAGTTAATATTTAAAATAAAAGAATAACAAGTTTCAAAACTTGTGTCTTATACACTAATAAAAATAAAGTTACTTTCCAGAGATTAATAAAAATAATAGTAATAAAAATTAAACTTGGATGTATGGTATCTTTTGAACTTCATTCTCCCTAAACTGATGTACCTAATTTTAGAAACAAGTGCTATCTCTGAATATTAAAAAATTCATTGTTCCTTTATCTATCAGCTAATTATATGCATTTCCATGTAAAATCTCTGCAGGAAATAAAAGCATACAACTACCTAAAAGTAGGGATTGTTTGTCTTTTTCAAAAATTGTTCCTATGGAAAATACAAATATTTTTTTTCTCTCAAAATTTCCATCTCTTAGAATCTACTTGCCTTAAATAATTGGGCAAACAGTAGAACTTCTTTCCAGCCCTTAAGCCTGTAACAACTTAGTACAGTAATCCCACTTCCATATCTAGTTGCACACCATAAAACTCTACCATAGAACGCCTTTATTCACTTCTTCATGGCTCCAAAGGGCATTGAAGCCCTTGCAAGCGTTGAATTAAGTTCCTAATAGTCTGAGAATCTTCTAATAATTTTCTGCAAAGAGCTAGCACTTGCATAGATACTAAAAAGAGGATGAATTTAAAAAAATGATTAAAAATAATTTTTGTAGATCCATCGCATTTCCTGATATTCTGTTCTCCTGTCTGTGCAACTCTCATCCTGCAAACATTGCTACTAACAAACGTTTGAGAGCTAGGTAATAAAAGCAAACTATCATTAGTAGTTTTCTGCATCATTAAACATAAATTACATCAACTAAGGAAATCAATGTAGAGTGAAAATTTCTTTAGACAGTAATATTTTCCTTTTACTTTAAAATAATACATCAGTGAATGGGAAAAAAAAAAATTATACTGAGCAAAAATCCACAAAAGAACCCCATGCAGAAATACATGTCCAAATAGATCCAGAAATTGTTTGTTGTTCTGCTCTACAGCAATGTATCTTAGCTTGTTTTACATTACATATTACAGAAAATTGAAGTCAAATGCTGTTTTCATCAGTTTTAATATTCAGTATATAAATAAAATGTGTGTGAAAAGTTTAATTAAAATCAAATCAATTTCACAGCTACATTTTTTCCTAAATTGTTTAAATTTGGATTCACCTATCTAAGGCACCAATCTAAGGTCTAGGTCATTATATGCAAATGTAACCTTTCCATCCAACCCAAGGAAAAAAAATTAAGTAGGCCGACTTGTCTTTGAGAAATGCCTGTTTCTCCCCATAAGTGATGCAGAGAACAGCTGAAGTTAAACCATTTAAGTTTTCCTCTTCTAAATTTAGATAAAACCACTTCCAGTGGCCTCAGTGACATACACTGAAATATGAATTTAAAAATTATCTCAGTAGATGACTGTTAAGCAAAAAAGAATGGTGTTAAATGACAAAAGGAAGAAAAATTAAATGGTTGTTGTTAACACAAGCTAGTAAGAAGACAGGACTAATGGCAATTATTAACAAACTATAAGCAATAAGGATATTTTAACTAATATAAAATAAGACCCGGAACAGAGTCTTCTACAACCTCACTTGAGTTAAAAACCACATAAAGTTATCATTAAGTAGAAGGAATACTTTTATGATTCAGAACTGAAGAGTGAGGGCAAAATTTTATGTATCTAAAAAAAAACCCCACCCAAAAAATTCGTGGGTTGAGGTATAATTTAATAGGATAACAAAGGAGATAACAATAGTAATAACAATAATAACAGTGACATCAATAATAACAATAAAAATAATAAAACAAGTGTTGCACAAATGCAATTGCTCACCACCTACAGAAGGAAAAAAACCAACAACCCAATGACCAGTCTGTTTCTGAGCAGCAGTCCGACCTCCCAGCTAGCTTCCCCAGTTCTACATGGAGCATGACACTCTGTGGCAGGGAAAGTCCCTTTGGCCAGGCTGGGTCAGCTGTCCTGGCTGTGCTCTCCCAGCTCCTTGCGCACCTGGCAGGGCGTGGGAAGCTGAACAGTCCTTGACTTGGTGTAGGCACTGCAACTACCTAGCAACAACCAAAAACATCAGTGTGTGACCAACATTATTCTCATACTGAATCCAAAACACAGCACTATACTGGCTATTAGAAAATTCGCTTTATCTCAGCCAAAACCAGGACAGTATGTCTGTTGAGTTTATTTAGTCTATGACCTTTGGGCTTGATCTGTCATAACAGTCTCTCAGGGCAGGACAGATTATGTGTGTTGTTGGACTGTTGCACACTGCATCTGGAGCTCATAGCTGACGTATCTGGCACAGTCCATGGTCACAGTTTGCAGGCTGAAGATACCAATGTCAAGGAAGTTGCAGGGCACTCATTGCTGATGCCAGTTCTGGTTTCATCACCTCTGCACCTTGTTCAGTTTCATCAAAGTTCATCCTTCATTAGTCTGAGTGATTCTTACTGTAATACTGTTGTTATGGCATATAGCAATCATAGTAGTGATGACATGCAATATTATTTAGCAATCAACATAATTCAATTTAAATCATTGGCTATTCTCACCCAAAATCAAAGGTACACATCAAACTTCCCCATCCTTCCACATTACCCACCAAGTGTACCCAAGTCCTTGAGCAAAAGCGATCCTACGGATGGGTTTGCCTTTGCCTGAGACAGAAGTAACCCAGACTGCCTTCTCTACCATATTCTTTATGTGCACTAGAGGAACTTTACCTCCTTCTACAGCACATAAAAGTTTTGATTGGGCAGAGCCAGCTTGATTGGTAGAACCCTTAGTGTTGACTAACCAGGTGGCTTTTGCTAAATGTGTACCCCAATGTTTGAGGGTTCCACCACCCATTGCTCTCAGGGTAGTCTTTAACAGTCCATTGTATCGTTTGATTTTCCTGGAGGCTGGTGCATGATAGGGGATGCGATACACCAACTCAATGTCATGCTCTTTGGCCCAGGTGTCTATGAAGTTGTTTTGGAAATGAGTCCCATTGTCTGAATTCTTTCAGTTCTGTCTCAGTTCTTTCTGGGGTGCCATGTCACCACAAGACTTGTTTTTCAAGGCCCAGGATAGTGTTCCAGGTGGTGGCATGGGGCACAGAATATGTTTCCAGCCATCTGGTGGTTTCTTTGACCATTATCAGTATGTAGCACTTGCCATGGTGGGTTTGTGGGAGTGTGATATAATTGATCTGCCAGGCCTCCCCATAGATATATTTTAGTCATCATCCTCCATACCAGAGAGGCTTTAACTGCTTGGCTTGTTTGGTCACAGCACATATGTCACATTCATGGGTAATCTGTGAAATAGTTACCATGGTTAAGTCCACCCCTCGATCACAAGCCCATCTGTATGTCACATCTCTTCCTTGACCACCTGAGGTGCCATGGGCCCACCCAGCTATAAATAATTCACCGTTATGTTGCCAGTCCAGACCCACCTGAGACATGTCAATCTTGGCAGCCTGATCCACCTGCTGGTTGTTTTGATGTTTTTCAGTGTCCCGACTCTTGGGTATGTGGGCATCTACATGACACACTTTTAATCTAGCCAGGCAGCAATACCTTGCCACAACGCAGCAGCCCTGATGGGTTTGCCTCTGAGCTGGAGGTTGCTCTGCTTCCATTGCTGTAACCACCCCCACCGGGCATTGGCCGCCATCCATGAGTCAGTATAGTGATAGAGCACTGGCCACTTTTCTCGTTCAGCAATGTCTAAAGCTGGATGGCTTTCACCTCTGCAAACTGACTCCATTCACCTTGTCTTTCAGCACCTTCTGTGACTCATTGTGTAGGACTCCATACAGCAGCCTTCCACTTCTGATGTTTTCCCACAATGTGACAGAACCAGTCAGTGAACAAGGCATATTGCTTCTCATTTTCTGGCAGTTTATTATACGGTGGGACCTCTTCAGAATGTGTCACCTCCTGCTTTGGTGATACTCCAAAATCTTTGACTTCTAGCCAGTCCATGGTCACTTCTAAGATTCCTGGGCGACTGAGGTTTCCTATTAGAGCCTGCTGTGTGATCAATGTGACCCACTTACTCCATGTAGTATCAGTTGCATGATGTGTAGAGGGGACCTTCCCTTTGAACACCCAGCCGAGCAGTTGAGGTAAGAGGAGGAGCTGTGCTTCAGTACCAATCACTTCTGAAGCAGCTCAGATCCCTTCATGTGCTGCCAACATCTCTTCTCCAGTCGAGTGTAGCGGGCCTCGGATCCTCTGCATCCCTGACTCCAAAACCCCAGAGTTCGACCTCGAGTCTCCCCTGGTGCTTCTGCCAGAGGCTCCAGGTAGGGCCACTCTCCCCAGCTGTGGTGTAGGGCACATTTTTAACGTCTGGGGTCCTGCCCGGACTGGTCCAAGGGTTACTGCATGAACAATTTCTTGTTTAATTTGTTCAAAGGCTTGTCATTGCTCAGGGCCCCATTTGAAATCGTTCTTCTTCCAGGTCACCTGATAGAGAGGGCTTGCAATCAGACTGCAATTTGGAATATGCATTCTCCAGAAACCCACAACACCTAAGAAAGCTTGTGCTTCCTTTTTGTTAGTTGGTGGAGATGTAGCTGCTATTTTGCTGATCACTTCCATTGGGATCTGACGGCATCCATCTTGCCATTTTATTCCTAAAAACTGGATATCCTGTGCAGGTCCCTTCACTTTACCTTGTTTTATGGCAAAACCAGCTTTCAGAAGGATTTGGACTATTTTCTTCCCTTTCTCAAAAACAACTCCTGCTGTGTTGACCCATACGGTGATGACATCGATGTATCGCAGGTGTTTCGCAGCTTCAGCCTCTTACAGTGCAGTCTGGATAGCAATTATTGGGGCCACATTTCCACCCCTGGGGCAGTCAATTCCAGGTGTACCGGACACCCCTCCAAGTGAAGCAAACTGTAGCCTGCATTCTGCTGTCAAATGGATTGACAAAAATTCATTAGCTATATCAATCGTGGCATACCACTTGGCTGCCTTTGACTCGAGTTCATACTGAAGTTCCAGCATGAAATCTATTGTAAACTATGTGAAATCATGTCTAGGAAACTGTGGATAGGAAACAGTCATAGCAGTAGAAGTAGTCATAGTAGTTCTTCATAACATAATGAAGAATAAGAAAAAACATTTCTGTCATATCTGAACCAGTATTACTGAAGTAATAGAAGCAATTCTTGGTAGAAACACTTAAATAAAATAAATAAAAACATAACTAATTAAAATATGTGAAAAAATACTTAAAAATTTGAAACAGATGGTGTGAAGGGAGGAGGAAATCAGAAGGAAGAAAAATTAAGAGATCAGTAAGGTTTAAAAAACATAAGAAACATATGCAGTGGTCCTCATGTGTTCTTTTTTTTTCCATTGTATAAAGGTGACTGCCTTTTTTAAACCTTCACAAATCCACAAGCAAGCAGGGTGCAAATGTGTAGACAACGGGTTAAAAATAACTCACTTCTCCATATGATTTAGCCATACATATACAGTAGGAAAGTTAGCAGAGGGATGTCGCAATGTAAGAAAGGAAGTGGGTGGTGAGAAAATAGAAAAGGAAGAGCTGGTGCTGAGCAAGACAGGGATGCATGATTCTTGGTAAGAAGGGTATCAGTGGGAAAGAGTGAAGTTTGCTGGAGGTGGGTTTTAACAGCTTCTCATGGAGCTAAAGAAAATTGGCAGCTCGGTACAGCTGAAAACGTACGTGGAGCTATGCAGCCTGAGATGCTTTACATATTCTAATATTCACACAAATATTTTTGTTGTGAAGTATATTGCTGCCTCAAATATTCTGTGCTGAAATATTTCCAGCTTATTTGTCAGAACTGTGTAATCATTTTGGCAAATAACAGAGCCCAGTCTCTAATGATGACAGCAATCTGTCATCATTAGGATTTCACAGTGTGGAAGAATATACTTTACAATCTGTTTTTCTCAATCGCTTCACATTCTCTATTTTACTGCACAGAACTTTATTTGGCACCATCCATTCACTGTTAAAAACCGTGTGTAAAAAAAATTGTTCCTGTTAAAAAGTTAATTACAGCACCTCAAAAGCAGATAGAAAATGAAAAAAAACCTGTCCATTCACATTCCTTCAGACTTAGAATTAGTAGTTTAAACCAGTAGATTAGGTTTATTGTTTGTACTTTATTGAAAATACAGGCCTATTATTAGGACATGTTATTTATTAAGTACATTAGGAAACTGAGAGATTATCATGGTAACTGTAAAGAAAGCATTTCACTTTTTCTTCCTAATCTGTTAGTTTCTGTATGTTTACAGCTTACAATTAAGTGTCAATACTTCTGTGTTTAACCTTGATCTGAGTACTACTATATGTTTGTATTTATGTTCTCCTTTTCTAGCTACAATTGTTTTCCAAATAGCGAAGAAGATAATTCAGCTGCTAACCCAGTCTTTCTGGGTTCCCAGCAGTCTGGCAAAGGGTCATTTTCTATATATCAGATCAGCTGCACTTTGTGTACATGTGCCTTCCCTTTCTCTGTATGTGAGATCTGTCAGGCCTAACTTGTCCATTGTAGATCAGCTATAGAATTTATGCCTAGAAAATCTCTTCTATTTGGTACAACGAAGTGCGTGCACATCCACTATTTGGTCTGTTCAGTCGCCATCTCTACAGTGCAGGAACAAACCTTTCTGTCTTGGGATTTTCCCTCTCTCTTCATTTAATTTCATTAAGTAAAATAACTAATTCTAATTTGAATTAAGAAAAATATTTTTGGAAAGTTTTAAAATGAATTTATAAATGCCAATTTAATTGTTCTAGTACTAACTCTCTACTGACAAACTCAGCCAGTGTTCAATACAATCAAAGAGTATATTTTATTTAAAAAAAAAAAAAAGAAAAAAAACCAAACAGTTTCTTAACACTGAGTAAAAGCTTGCTAAATATTTACCTGTCCCAGTAAAATACAGGTTTTTAAATAAAGTTGCCATAAATATATGTGCATCATTGTCACTTCATACACTATGACTACTTTAATACTGTACAGTCTTTCCTTTGCCAGTGCACATCCAGCTTCTGCCAAGTAGTTCTCAGACTATTAACAATAGTTCATTGTCTTAGTGATTGCTTATGAACCTATTAGGATATCCTAACAGTAGCTGAAACAATCTCATTGACAGGACTGTTACTCTGTTTGGATTTTCTCCTGCTCAGACTTCTGTCAGCTATTCACAGGTATTTACAGAGTTCCAAAAGCCAGAGAGGAAATGGATGGCAGAAGAATTGCTTTAAGAGTATTGTGCTCAGAAATCTTCTGCAAGCTTTGTAAAAGAATAAATTAAATCAAAATAAAACATCAAAAGTGTAAAATCTCTTTTACTCTCTTCCAAGCTGTGGTAGTTTCTGCATATATTTCATATTTTTCTGGGTTTTCTTTACATGAAAATATAGATATGTCATGTCTGTTCTTAATGCTACAAATAATATATAAACAGGTGGGTGTTTATTCTGAAATGTGTGGTGACATTGATACTGATGGTAGAAGTGCTCAGTCTTTGTTCCATTTTTTTAAATGGATTATATAAAATACTTTTCTTGATATTTGCAATGAAGCTTCTGGAAATAGTAAGATGGATCACTGTTTCTTTTAACTCTGTCATAACAACTAGGAAGAACTGCATTATCACAGTGCTTGTTAGTAAGCATGGGGATAAACTAAAATAAAATGTAACACAGTATTAAGTAGGCTTTTGAGATTTTTAACATTCCCTATATAAGCAAGCTGACAGCCATAGGATCTTCTCCTTCCTTACAATTATCTTTACAAGGTTACAATGCAAATCTTACATGATGGAATATTTTCCCATCAAAATACTTATAAACAGTAGGCAATACCTGAATTGAGCTTGGAAGTCTGAAGCATGTATATAAGCATGTGTTTACATTTGTGTACTTTTACCAAAATTATGGTTTCAGTCTTCTTAAAAGATGTTTTGGCATCAGATGCTACCTAAAACTTTTGACTAACTGTCTTTCAGAGGCAGATTACAGATGCTGTACAGAGCACCTTTTCCACAAGAAGTATGCATGTTCTTTAACACGATTAGAATTTTCCTGCAAAATGAGATGTTTTGGCCTAATGAGCTCACTTCCTCATAAATCAAATCCTCAAGAAGAAGCAAATTTGAACCCAGGTGAATGTTTCAAGCACTGAATAGAAGTCTTTGTCTTCTTGTTCACTTTCTGTCTCTAAGGGAACGTCTAAAGATTAATTCAGTGAATTCAGCAATGAATGCAGGAAACTCCTTTTGCCTGATACTCTGAGGTAGAAAACCAAGAGAATCTTAATGTTAAATCCTAACCAATTATTAAAATGCCTTGCTCCAGAAAACAGATATCTGCACTAACTTGTCTATACTTAAGCTAAAATAATTTGCTGTTTGAAGGAAGGTATTGTCTATGTTCTCCTTTAGGAAAATAGAGTGAGTGGGTTTTTTCTAACTCTCTATGTGCTTACTTAGAAAAATACTATCAACAAATGCCATTGTTCATTCCAAATTCCATAGCCAAGAAAACCTTACTTGGTCAGCATGAAAGCCCTTCTCCATTAAGAAAAAAGAAATACGTCATGACAGAAAAATTGTTGATCTTTGTTTTATCCAAAACTTCATTAATTAGTACAGATTCACAGATCCACAGATTGGTAGAGGTTGGAAGGGACCTCTAGAGATCATCTAGTCCAACCCCCCTGCTAGAGCAGGATGACCTAGAGCATGTTGCACAGGATGGTGTCCAGGTGGGTTTTGAATATCTCCAGAGAAGGAGACTCCACAACCTCTCTGGGCAGCCTGTTCCAGTGCTCGGTCACCCTCGAAGTGAAGAAGTTTTTCCTCATGTTCAGATGGAACTTCCTGTGTTCCTGTACGCTGCCAGAAGATACAGATTTATTTTCTCTGACTCTGAAAATATCCAACTCATAATTTATCTCCCAAAACTCTGGTCTAGCTATCTAGTTATCTAGTCAATAGGCTACCTTTCATAAATTAGTGATCTATTTGACTAGTCACACCCAAAGAGGAATGTATAAATCAGTGGGTTAGGGTGATTGTTAAGGGACAAAAGTCCTGAGTTTAGTCATTGTTATAGAAATACTCCAGGCAGCATATTGAGCATGGAGGTGAGAAAGGCTTTAATCCAAAAGACCCATGTTGTACTTTGGAAACTTATGTATGGAATAACATAAGTTTCCTAAAGCAAAAAAGGGAAGTGAATTTTCATCTCTTAATGTCAAGAAAAGGAACCT
The DNA here is from genome assembly GCF_028858705.1 of Grus americana. NCBI lineage: Eukaryota > Metazoa > Chordata > Aves > Gruiformes > Gruidae > Grus > Grus americana. The sequence goes on along the minus strand of NW_026561345.1, from coordinate 59,013 downwards.
AAATTGTCTATAATTGGGAGATATTATGGCCAGCAATGATTGCAGGCATCTGTCTTCAGACTATATACTAGTGATTCTGTTACTCTGAGAAAGGCATGCAACTTCTTATTTCATGCAACATGTTCTCAGCTACCTTATTAACTAGCCATATGTACATTTTAGGTTCTGCTTCAAAGTGCCTAGAGGCGTAATTCACTGGATACAACTAATGTTTAATGTCTAGCCTTTAGGGACGTGTGACCATGTGGTAAGTTGACCCTGGTTGGATGCCAGGTGCCCACCAATGGTCTGTCACTCCCCTCCTCAAGAGGGGAGAGAAAATATAACAAAAGGCTTGTGGGTCGAGATAAGGATGAAGAGACATGACCCGCCAATCACTGTCATGGGAAAAACAGACTCAACTTAGGAAAATTAAATTTATTACCAACCAAATCAGAATAGGGTAACAAGAAATAAACTCAAATCTTAAAACACCTTCCCCCCATCCCTCCCTTCTTCCTGGGCTTAACTTTACTCCCTATTTCTCTGCCTTCTCCCACCCCTCAGTCGTACAGGGGGACAGGGAATGGGGGTTGTGGTCAGTTCATCACGTTGTCTCTGCTGTTCCTTCCTCCTCAGGGGAAGATGCCTCACACTCTTCCCCTGCTTCAGGAGGAGACAGTCCAAGGCAGACAGTCCTCCATGAACTTCTCCAACATGAGTCCTTCCTGTGGGCTGCAGTTCGCCACAAACTGCTCCAGCGTGGGTCCCTTCCACACGGTGCAGTCCTTCAGGACCAGACTGCTCCAGCGTGGGTCCTCCCACGGGGTCACAAGTCCTGCCAGCAAACCTGCTCTGGCATGGGCTCCTCTCTTCATGGGGCCACAAGTCTGGCCAGAAGCCTGCTCCAGCACAGGCTTCCCACGGGGTCACAGCCTCCTTCAGATGTGGGGTCTTCCACCGGTTGCAGGTGAATGTCTGCTCCACATTTAGTTAACCTCCATGGGCTGCAGGGGGACGGCCTACCTCACCATAATCTTCACCATGGGCTGCAGAGGAATCTCCACTTCAGTGCCTGGAGCACCTTCTCGCCTTCCTTCACTAACCTTGGTGTCTGTACTGGTGCTTCTCTCACATATTGCCATTTCTCTCTCCTGGCTACTGCTGTGCAGCAGGTTTTTCCCCCTTCTTAGCTACGTTATCACAGAGGCGCTACCGCTGTCACTGATTGGCTTGCCCTTGGCCAGCGGTGGGTCCGTGTTGGAGTCACCTGGCATTGGCTCTGTCAGACACAGGGGAAGCTTCTGGCAGCTTCTCACAGAAGCCACCCCTGTAGCTGCGCCCCCCCCCCCCCCCCCGCCCCCTGCTATCAAAACCTTGCCACACAAACCCAATACAGACTAACTATTTTATCCCAATCAGAAAAAAAAAAGATGAATACAATTAACATTTTTTTTAAATTGGTAAGATTAGATTTCTTAGGGAGTGTGATCATTTCTGCATGTATTAAGTGATATTATCTACAAAATCAGGACTTCTTCTGGGTTTTATTGATGGAAGGCCTCCTTTCTGGATTGTGATTGGGCCTAGCAGTGAGCAAGATGTGGGACTGCACAACTCCCAGGACTGTACTGGACACAACTGCACATTTAAAATCAGTCAAGTTCTTCTTAAGTTTAAGCATCTCCTAATTGAGAACTTCTCTTTGGACTGCAGTATCTTATTTAGTTGCTCAACTAAATAAGATAAAATAAATAAATAAGATAAACTAAATAAATATCTGCCAGCATACACGTACCAGCAATAGCTGGGAGTCCAGTAGTCCCATCCAAAGGGGGACAGCATGAAATGTGCCTAGACTTTTTGGCCAGAGGGACTGCAATGAAATAACTGTCATCTATTTCTAATGCAAAAGATTACACAAATATTTGTAGCCTCTTTATACTAGACACCATTCATATAACAGAAATTCAAGTATCATCCTAGAGTGCCCAGAAAATGGGATTTAGATGAGTGACAAATGCTCTCAGAGTCAGATGGGGGCCAAGGAGGACTGATAGCATGAGTGAATAAGTTAGTAGCTACAGGTGGTTGCCACTGAGAATTAATTTCCCTCTTCATTAAGCTCTTTATACACAGAGCCAAGGGAACTGACTAAGATGGTATGATCCTCGATGAAGCAGGAAATTGAGTAATCCTAGTCAGTCTCCTTCTAAATAGACCTTTCTATTGGGAACTGGCTGCATAAGTAAAGTGACTAGTTCACTTTCCTGTTGTCTCAGTCTTTTTCTACTTAATACCTTTGAGAATAGAGGTCAATGCCTTGTAAACAAGACAAAAAAAGTAAAGAGAATTATGATAAAATAGCATCAATAAAAGAGATACCAAAAAAGTGCTCAGTTATAAAGTGTTCAGAGTGGGGTTACAGATATCTTAGTCTTTAAGACAATATTTAAGGGTAGTATCAGAAAGACACTCTGGCAATAACTTTTAATAAGAGGACAGTTCTGTACTGGGGAAAGTAACAGTCATGAAGAAAATGTTTCAAGAAAGAAAGAGGAGTTATGGTGGGTATTGGGTTGGCCTGTCATTACACTACTGCACTACTAGCATGTTACGGTGTTCCTTTATGTCTGGGAAATTTGATATTGTTTAGCTTTTAACTGAAATTATTCTTGAAAGTTCATAAATGTTTTAAAAATGACAAGACATTTGGCTAATAACACAGCTGAGGGCTATCAAAATAAAAGTTGTCCCTTCAAAAAAAAGAGAATCAAAACAAGTAACCCTGTGTGCTGAGAAAATCTGCTAGATACTGAGTATTTTACACTAAAAGATGCAGAAATGCGCTATTAAAAAACAAAACAAAAAACCAAAACAAAACCACAAAACAAACAAACAAAAAACCCCACAACTAAACTTTTATTAAATGGTCAGTTTTTAATTGTCCTCAGTTCACTAAATTCCCCAGAGATCCAAGAAAATTCCTCAAAGTGTAAAGAATCCTGAAAATTATGTGCAAAAAATTTATGTTCTCAAACTCTGACAATCCTTCAGCACACCGAACTTCAGCTGACATTACTATTGATTTCACAGTGTCTCACAGACATGATGGCGACTTTTGGAGCACTGGGGATGGGTCAGCATAGATCTGCAGTCAAACCCACTTAACCATCTGGCCTACCTTCTGGAAATCTCTTCCCTCAGTCTGGCATGGACTGAATAAATATCTTCATTTATAATAATTTCCATAATGACTTACAATGCTGACAGTGAATACTCATTATATTTCCCTCTATACGACCCAGCTAACACAACCCCCTAAGAGCATATACAATTCATCTTTTCTATTTTAATTTTCCTCCTAAATAATCTCCCTGTTATTAGCAGTAATCACTTACATTTTATATTATCTAATATTTTTAGAGTGCCAACTACATATTCTCATCAACATGCTCCAGATATTTTTTAAAAAATATATATCAGAACTTTAATACAAGTTATAAATAAAGTCCAAATATGTAAACCAAAAAAAGTTCCCATTTGCCTCTCAATTTCAGCTGCAACCCTAAGTACAAATAAATTTTGCATTCTGCAATGTGTCCCCCTGCTCTGAAAAACACAATGCCAGCAAACAAAAGCAACCAAGAATCCTGAATTTTACAATCCTTATCTATCTCCCTTTGAACGGATTGTCATTAGGTGGTGAAAAAAATTGAGTCTTTCACTTGTGTTTTTTTGTTTGTTAGAAGGCAGATGAAAAAAATTCCTCTCAATGTACTAAGCTTATCTCTCCAGCTGAAGAAATCAGCCCTAATGTTTGCTCCAAAAAGAATTTCACAGGTGGGGTTTCTTGACGTCAAAAGTGAAGAAATTGCTAATTTCATATCTTTCTGTGCAGGATTTTAAAACCTGTTTTGTAATAATTTATCTTTAAAAGAATTACAATGTCTTATTATTGACTGAACTCTCCTTTAACCTTTACTTATTGTACTTCTACATCAAAATGCGTAATAAGGGTAATAAATAGTATGCTAATGGTAAATATTAACATAAACAACAACAGAGTGAAATGTCTTCCAAATAACTTCTTATCTCACAGATATTTGAAAGTCAGTCACAGATATTGCTTTCCTTACTAAGGAAGAGTTTCTCAGTACTGACAGTAGATAGTGGTTGTAAACTCCTAACTTCATAATGAAGGCTGGCATTAAGATTGCCACCCAATACAGTAATCACCATTTCTTGCCTAGACATAAAACAGATTAAATATAGGAAAATTAGAAACACCTCTTAGAAATACAACATAATCAGCAGATTAGTAGTTTGAAATTCCAATAGCTATCTCTTATTATACTTGTTTGGGTTTTTTAATTTCCTATTAAAAACTTCCTATATAAAATTCCTTCAGGAAATTGTTTTTCTTTGCGTCATTATGTGATAATATGATAATATGATAGAGAAAAGTAACCAAAATTTGCAGAAAAAAATAATAAATCCTGTAGGAAACCACCATCAGTAATAAAAAGCTAAATCTAGGTCAGTTGATTTTGAATTTTTTAATTGCTGGGTACACCTGTAATAACATCTAGATGCACACACACAAACATGTATACATACATATAGGCATGCACACGTATACGTAGATTTGCTTTTGTTTCTTGCTTTTCTTTTAAAAGGAAAGGCAATAATATTTATTTTTTCATTAATGGAGTTTGATTCCCCATTTATTTTATCAAAGGCCTTGCTAATGAAAATAATTCTTTTATTTTTTCCTCTGTACAAAAATAAAAATAAATTTTACAGTAATATAGCCATTTTTAGCATATGACATTAATAGCTACAAAAATAACATTTAAGTATCCTTTAAAATTAAACAAATCAAATAAATTATCAATTTTAAAACAAACAAACAAACAAACAAATGAACAAAGAACACAACCCACAAACAAGAAGTAGAAGGGAAGGAGAAAACCAGATGGAACAGATATTAAGAAAAGAAGGAAGAAAGGGGAGAAAAAGACTTAAATAGGATGTTTTATTTACAAAATATGAATAGGTTGCAAAATAAGATCAGAGATTATAATAAATATAATATTTCTGCTTTAATCTTGAAAATCTATTTCAAAATTTAAATTAACTATTTTCATTATTCAAATATTGCAATGACATTCTTTAATTCTATTAAAAATAGTTTTTCTCAAGTTTATTTTGGGGGGTGATACTGGATAGCTTCGTTTTTCAGAAAACTTCCTCATTGTGTCAACTGTTTGTCTAAAAAAGATGTTAACCATTTTTTCTTTCTGATCGTATCCAGGGACTGCAAACTTTTACCAGGAATTTTATTAACTTGTAGGTTAAGTTCTGGACTGGACTTCCAGATGCTCAGTTCCTCAGTACAAATCATAACCTATTATTAATTTTCAAGAAATGTCTTCCTTTTATGTGACAATTGGACAATAAAAAGTTTATTTTATTTAGTTGATTCACATAATGTTGGCAGATCCAGTTTTATTTTAATTGCACCAGTAAGTGACTCGAGTGTCCCATTCTTTTAATTTCTCCTCACTTGAAACATACATTTCTGACTAGATCAACTGAGATCTATGGGAAGATTTTCACCTATTGCAATCTATCTGGATACAATGTTTTCAGAAAAGAAAGGTAGACAGAACATGGGCATTAGATTGACAAAGATCATGTATTTTTGTTAGACTTTAAAAAAAAAAAAAGTGTTAAATGGTTTCATTTTAGTTTTCTTCCTCATCACTTTTTGGAAAGCAACAACCAATTTACCTGTTATCACAGGTATATTTGCAACAAAATATAATGCAACTTCTTCAGTAAGAGTAATACTTTGTAAGAAAATCTGAAATATATTTCAGACTTCATTTTTTCTTCAAGTTCATTGTCTCTCTAAAGCCTAAATTAACATTTTAATATTTTTTACCATTTATTTGTAGAAAATCAAATACCTTTATAATCTAAAAGCAGTATTTTGAATACACTGTAAATAATCTGGCATATAACATAAGCAAAGGGAAATAGGAAAAACTGTGCACATGGAGAAAAGGGACTCTTGTCTTCAAAAGTGACCACAATTTGTATCGCATTTCTGAATATCTAAAAGGCATTTAGGTGGGGGTTTTCGCTCGTTGTTGTTGTTGTTGTTGTTTTTGCTGATAGTCCCATACTTTCTTTCTTAATCCACAGTAGTTACTGATGTTAGGTTTGATACATTTGCTAACCAGATGAGGTTTGTTTGAACCCAGAATCTTGAATGACTTGTAAGCAATTGAGATATTTTTAAACATAGGTTTTATTTAAATTACTTAGAAAGTAGCTCACATGACCATTATAACTGGTCATTGCTGTAGGCAAGTATACAATTTCATTTGATGTAAGTACTTTACCTGGGAATCCAAATATATAAAAATGCTGTGATCATTCATTTATATTAAATTTTTTCCCAGTTTTTTTTAAATATGTTCACTAACAAAAATGATCTTTTGGATGTAAAGAATATTTAGGTGATACAAATAAAATGTGTACTTTATGCATTCTGATGTCTATTTAATACATACAGGCTAATGCTACTGGAATTCATGTAAGTGTTCTGAAAGATTATGGTATCTCATTCATTAGAATCACCAGCTAACACATTTAGACATCTCATCCACCCCCCAAAAAATGGGTTACTGGATAGTAATAACCAGTTTAAATCTATATATCAAATGATTAATGCTAACTCCAGAGGAAGTAGTAAGTACTGGTTAGAGGATATCTGCTGGCATTAACCTAGGAGGATATAGTTTCATATGATATCTTTAACTATTCAAAAATGGAAATAAACTCAGCTTTCTTTGGTTCTGGAATTTTTTGCCACCAATCTGTACAACAAAATATTCCAATTTTAGACAGGCGCTCACATATATCTTTCTGACTGGCAGCAACTCACTTCTCAACTCTCTTACTGCATACAAAACTAATGTTCTTATTCAAGATCCTATTCATGGTTTCATAATTCTCTTTTAGACATTTCCAGAATAAAAATTAATGAAAACTAGGAGTCTTCCATTTTTACTCAAACCAACTGAAACCCATATGCATTTAAGTAACAGCAGACATGAGTAGAGAGATAAAGAAAGAAAGACTAAAGTATTTTAAATGAAAAGGAAAGTTCTGGTCATACTGACCTTCAAGAATTTGAATTTAGTTACATAGCCAGAGTGGCATTTTCACAGTGTATTATGGAACAGTCAGTAGCAAGCTAATCTTATTTGTGTAGTTTAAAACATGAACAAACTGGCACATTCACAACTAAACTGACATGATTGATTGCCACATGGTTTAGAAGTTGGGTGTAGCCCAAGTTATGCTTAATCTAATGCCATCCCAAATTACAGGTTTTGAGGACGATAAACAGGAGTCTTTTTTTGACTTAAGAAAGCAGAGAGAAACTCAACATTATTGAGACTTACAGGCAGAAGCTAAAATGGTAAGAAAGGACAAAGAAATGTCGCTGCAGATCTAGCTGGAGGAAGCCTTGTTAAGTTAACTATAGCAACATGAAGTAGGGCAAAATAAACAAGAAGATGTTCCAGTAAATTACAGGTAATTTGTTGTGAAACATATGTCTATCTAGCTTAAATAAAGCACAAATTTGGCCTTTGGCCTCTGTTAGGCTGTTGACTATATTTCAGTTTCTCCAATTTAAAAGCCAAAACCAAACAACACTTAAATAAGAATGAAAACACTTAGAAAGCTTGTTTGTAATTTTGAGAGGAAGGGAAATTTTTTCTGATCTATCACCATTCATATTCTTGGCCATTCATGTAGATCTGAAAGAAAACAGTTCCTATGCAGTCTCAAATAGAAAACACCTTGCAATTTCCTACTAAAAGGTCATTTAAATACCATACAGAAAACATCACAAATGAGATTTGGAATTTTTACCTAACTTTCAGATCAAAGTTGTTAGGAAGTTCTGTATATTTGCTCTTTTGCTAATTACCTAAATGCAGAATTTCATCATAATGCTAATCATTTCAATTCCGCATGTGCCTATAGCCACATTACATCTGATCTTCCACCACAGATATTTTCTTAATCCTTATAGTGCAGTCATAATGTGTCCTGCATGTCAGATCGACTTCAGGGTTAGAGGGGAATGTCAGGATGTCTATTCTTTTACAGATCCCTCGGATAATATGAGTAATATAGCAGTCTAGAACATCAAGTGGTACAGATATCTTGGACATCGTATAAAATGTCTTACACTAGGAATTGCACTTACTTTTTGTAGCAGTATCTTTTACTCGTTAATTCAGAAAATTCAAGCAAATGATGCATGAAAATCACATCAAGTTTTTATCTAACTGGGAAGAATCCCAGTTAAAAGTAGCACACTAACAATTAAAGGGTAATTAACTGTAGGGTATATATCCCTTTAGGTGACAATTGCTTCTCTCTTAGCTTATCTTCTGTGTCTATAAAACACACTCTTGTGGACTACACATTATAATTATAGAGGACTTCTGGAGTATGTAAAATTGGAATTATATTTATGATGTATTCAAACATCTACAGTTTATTTGCTTCTGTTAGTAGCTAGAGGGTCATAATTCTCAGTGTTAATTCTTTGCCATGGTATCTGAAGAAAAAAGGGAACTGAACAGCTTATAAGGGAAAATCAGAAATACATAAACTAAAAAATGGACCCCAATATTTTGACAAAAAGAAAGAAGACGTTTCAGAGGAATGGATCAATTTCCTAGTTAATGATTTCTCTAATTGTTTCTTTGAAATAGGAAAAAGATGGACACCCTTCTATTCATATAATTATGCAAATTACATAATAGTCTTGTGTTTTGAAGTCCAACACCTGAATGTAAAAATATGTTAAGACAGATGTGAATAAATGCTGTTTGAAATATTCTGATAAGTACTTTATATGAGTTTAGTTACATGCTGTAAATTGTAAGGAGAAAAAAAGGAATTAAACTGTGAATAGTAATAAATAAGAGTACTTACGTTGGATTATGTTATGACTAAATATGCCATAAATCTATTGCTTACATTGATTGAGCCTTGAATGTCTATTATCATAAATGAGCCCATAAAAAATACTTCACACATTAAGAGTAAATTACTCACTGATTAAACAGTTGCCATACTTTAAGCACCATTTCCTTCACTTAATTCAAATATTTCACAAATACAAATCTGCCATCAGCTTTAGTAGACAAAATGAGTTCTTACATTGAGTTCGCTGTGCAAAGCATTTGCAGAAGTGTGTAATTTAGCTTGGGTCCCATTGAAAAATATGCATAAGTAGGAACGTTGTTCTTCTTTTTCCTAGCAAAACCTAACTCTTTGTGTTCAAAGAAGACATAGTATTTAATTAAAAATACATGGTAGTCTCTGAAAATGAAGCAAATAGTTTAGGAATAATTCTTGTGCTTAAGGTTTTTAATCGCATTCAGTTAAAATCTAAGCAGTGATACCTGATCACAGAATCACAGAGTAATTTGGGTTGGAAAGGACTTCTGAAGGTCATTTAGTCCAAACTGCTGCTCAGAGCAGAGACAATTAAATAAGGATGGTCAGCGCCTTCCCCGGTCAAGGTCTGAATATCTCCAGGGATGGAAACTCCACAGCGTTTCTAAGACTCCCTTCCAATATTTGACCACTCTCACGATAAAATTATTTTTCCTTTTCTCTAATAAAATTCCAAGGTTTTGTGCTCATTGCCTCTTTTTCTATGACTTTGCACTTCCAAGAAGAATCTGAATGTATCTCCTCTATAGCCTCCCATTAAGTAGCTGCAGACAGCAAGAGGATCTCTGCTTAGCCATCTTATCTTAAGGCCAAACAAATCCAGCTCTTTCAGCCACTCAAACTTTCTGTGTTCCAAACCCCTAACCAATGAGCACTCCCACCAATTTGGTATTATATATGAACTTGCTGAGAGACCACTCTATCCCCGTGGTCAGGTCATTAATAAAGGTATTGAACAGTAATGGTCCCACTACTGTTCTATAAGGGACGTCTGTCAGTTGGACTTTGTACCGCTGATCACATCACTTTGAGTGTGGCAGTCTGTGTGGGAGCCCTGCTGAAAACACTATATTTGAAGAGTCTGTGAACTTGGACGGGCCATGACTGCTCTGCTGGTGCTCATACCTGGGGCTTGGGAAGCCTGTACGTTATTAATATAATCTGTAATTTATAGTGTCTTTAGGAAAGATAAACTATATGTGGATTAAGGGGTGGAATGCATTGATCCTGACCAGGAGACCATTGAACATTTAGGAGTTAGTGAACCACACAGCAAGTAACCTGAGTGGTCCCAGGCCTGTGCTGTGCTGCTTGTCCATCATGGTCTTCAGCCTGTGTTGTGCTGCACATATTCCTGAGCTGCAGGATAAACTCAGTCATCTCCTTGTAACAGAAGAGCCTGTGGGCAGCTCCCACTTGGTACCAGTGATTACACCACATGACCCTGCCTTTGTCTAAAAGTGCAGGAAGAAGCTCTCATGAGAGCATCCTATAGGAGTAGAGCTGTTTTCTTGTAAGGAAATTATATATTAGCTGGAATGACTGAAAGGGAGAGCTTCTGAACATGAGCAGGGTCTGCTCTACATAGTGCACCACAGGAAAATCCATCCGATGCTGCACAAATGCAGGGTGCCCAGGGATGTAAGATTTACTTGCCATCTATATTCCTCTTTTTATTCCATCTTATTAAGTAGTTATCTTATTACGCCTGTGTAGACAATGACAGAATAAAAGCTCCTAAGTTTTTACCCTTTTACTCTAAATGCACAAAGTAGAAAGAATCCGATTGTCCTCCCATTGGTGTAAGGTCTTCACAATATTTTCTGTGATAAAAGCTGAACAAGAAGTTTTTCAATTCAAAGTGAAAGAAAAAAAAATACTCCAAACATCCACAGATAAATAGCAGATATTTTCAATAAGAAAATATGATTTTCTCAGTCACTGTTCACATTAGGATTCACTTTATCAAAGTGATTTTGCCTTGTCATCTAATGTCAGTGGGGTGCATTGCCTTTCGGAGACACCTTTCAAAAGTGATCTACAGTGTTAAGTGTCCCTTTTCCCCTTGAAAAATTTTACATAAAGATCAGAGCACCTTCAGTCTTTTCACACTGGTTATATCATCTATTAATGCATTACATCATAAGAATTAACCATGTATCACATCTGAGCTTCCTTTACAATGGGCATCTCCAGATCCACAGAACTGCTGATCATTCATGCATGGAACAAAGATCATAAAGCAATCTTTATAAATATTTTCTTCTTTTCATATTTTGTAAACTGCTTTTAATATTTTGTAAGCTGATCCACAGTGCTGTTTATAGAAACAAACTTAATTTGTTATGTGAGTTAGTTGAGTAGATCTCCTTCTGAATCCGTATGTCCACCCACCAAAAAAGATAGAAAGAGTTAAAGTCTATGCTTTTCTTAAAACATATATTAAGAATTTGCTGGTTGTATATCAAGCTATGAGTAAACTGGTAAGAAACATATTTTGTGACATTACCTACTCAAGTATTCTGTAAATTTTAATCTAGTTTTAATCCATGGAGCTAAGGGTGTATTAAGGAATTAGTTCAGAAAAAAGTATTATAAATCTGAACAATCTCAATATTTCTTGTTTAAATTTCATAGAGTCCTTTAATAATTTCTAGAATCTTTGCTGAAAAGGGAGAAGCCACTAGTTAACTGAGGAAGAGCGAGGCAAGGCAATGCAAAAGAAGAATTTCCTGATGCACCTATGAATTATCACAGTATTATGCTGAGAAAGCATGCACTTGCAACCATCCATTTCCCAGCATTAGAAAACAAGAAAATGTTGTCATGAATGTCATGTTCAATGGAAGTAGGAAAATAATTATTCTTTAGTTTCTACTGGTTGAAAATTAAGCAATATAAAGATTATTGGTTTAAAGGATATGCTAAAGGTCCTAGATGATGTCAGTAAAGAGATAGGAAGATCAGATATGGTCTTTTTTACTGTAGCCCACGTTAACTTCTGGTGCTCTACCCTCTCACATTTGTTTAATTCAATTATAATTCAAATACAAGTTTTAAACAACCCACAAATACCTGCAGCCATTTTATCTGATATTTCTACCTATGCACACTTTTTTGGAAAAAAAATCATTAAATCTTTCACTATATATTTTAAGGCTGTTTTCATTTTCAGTGCTGTGAACTATCTTGTCCTAGTTCTGCCATTTAGAGAAGTGAACAACAAACTATGGTCTTAAAAGAGATTTTCAGGAGCACTTAAGTTGCTTAAGAACAGCAGACAGCGTGAAAGTTACTTGGATTGAATTCAAGAAAGTACTTTTTAAAAAGGACAAGAACCTTCTGTTCCATTTAGTCATTTTTCTTTATAAATATGTCATTATTATATTTTTGGCAAAAAAAAAAAAAAATAAAATAGGCTGAACTCTGGAGTAAATATAATCCACATAGCTGGACTGACTTCAACAGTCCATTTCACCTCAACTGACAAGCTGACCCTATTATATTAGATATTTTTTGCTCTTCCCTATTTATAAGGTATTTTGGAATAATTAAATGATATTCACCTCAGACTCTGGCAGAACTCCTGTGGCTGATTTTTAGACTAGATTTTTCAGGAAATATCACATTTAGTTCTCTCAATTTGAGAAATTGTTTCCATTCCTAAAAAGAAAGTAGGATTAGGAACTGATAACTCAGTTGTTGAGGAAGCAAGATTGATATCTTTCTCCTCAGTATGTTTGCATTTTTCACTAAATGTACTTGAAAAAAAGTTTGAATTTTCACTGAAATTTAAGACACATCTATTTTGCTATCCTGTGAAAGCAAACTCCTACGACAGAAGACTACACGATGACTTCTTTAGGGTTCTTAAAGAGGTTTCAGGCAGAAAAAGCTACATTTCCAAGTCTAGGATGCATACAGTAGATTATGCTAGATTACTGTCAGTGAAGAACAAAGCTGATGTCAGGTAAATATAGCACTAAGAAACAGTCGGATTAAAATTTTCCCCTTAGGCATTCTGGATTCAATGCCTTCTCCTGTTTGACAAGATAATGTATTTAAGGAGGGAAAGTATGGGATTTTTATGACAAAGTGCAACTGTAAGTCATTTCTTTGATAACTGTCCTGTTGCATGTATTATGATATGCATATGCATGACTCCCGACAGTTAGGTATAACATATTTAATGGAATCATGTTTTTGGCAAAACACATGAGGCACCATTTATCTTGGGGAGCTCCCCATTACCGGTCTGACAGCTTTATAGTTCTGTTGGGAAATGAAGTATAACATCAGGTTACTAAGCAACTCCACAGCTTTTTTAAAGTACTTCTTGGAACTCACTTGTTTCTCCTAATTGATTCAGTCCACATAATTTTGAACATAAATGGGACATCATGTTTAGAAATATCCTGCATAACTACTTTTAGCTAACATGTCTTGCTACCTCTGCATATCTAAATCAAGCACAGGCATATAAATGTCATATTGAAAGCAAATTTTTATCTTCTTCCTGAGTTGCACTGACATTTAATATATATAAATTATTTTGACAGTTCAAGCTAGTCTCTGAAGTTGTCTGCCGACTGTCAGAAAATAACATGAAAGGCTGAGCAGCAATTTCATTTTTGAAGTTTTACATAGAATAAAGTTTTAATTAGTCAATCTGATTTACTTTAGTGAATTCATGTGCTATAATACATCAGAATTAATAGGAGATCTATCTCTGCGCCTTGTAATCATGTTGATATTTTCTTGAGTCACTAAACCTTTGAGCAAGATAGCATCTCATACCTTCTCTGAATATTAGTGATAACTATGCTGGTATATCACAATTTATGAAGTGTAAACTAGCCTTTTATCATTCCTGGCTTTTCTCCCCATTACAGTTGTGGAGAACAATAAATAATGAAACATTATAGATATGCTGACTTCGGTGTTCTTCCCTCAAGTTAACCTATGTGTTTCTTCATTTATATCCTTCCTTATTTTTCAAAAAATTTAATAACTTTTAAATGAGTAAATGCATACTTACTGGGGAAAAAAAAAGAGAGACAGACTGAAGATCAACTAACAACATGTGTTATCTCTTGATATTTTAAACCTTCCTTTTGTTAGGTTGCTTATTATTTTGCCATTTGGCTCCTTTTGTGCCCTCTACCACCACCAGTCTTCCATTTCCCCAAAGTTTTTTATTGGTTGGTTAGTTGGTTTTGTTTTGGAGTTTTTGTTTTGGTGGTTTTTGTTTGGTTTTTTTTTGGGGGGGGGTGTTTACGTTTTTTGTTTTCATTAATTTATGTAGGAGACAGCTTTCCTGCAACTGTGACTGGAAAAAAGATCATTATGTGTTGATGATCACTTAGATCTGTAATCTTTTTACTGTGCTCTATCAATTGTAATACTGTTGGAGGCTTAAACCTAAGATGAGCCATTACTGAATTGATTCAGCAAACTAATATAATCCAAAATAATAGGTTTAAGCCATAGGTTAAGACATAGAACATATTTTAAAACTGCTGAAATAACATTCTTCCCCTCTCAATGAAGCATACATTGCACTTAGAGGAAATGCTTTTTTCTTACTGCAATTTACATGAGTTTGCATGACTCATATGAACAATTCATTTGGCCACCCTTAGGAGACACTCCAACTTGAGTCACAAGGTTGTAGCACTCCCGTTCAGAATGAATTCTCTTCCAGTGCTCTGTTGAGGAAGAGGACTTCACAGTGCCTCTGCTGCTCCTGGGACCATATACCTGATCCCTAGTCAGGGGACCTCCCATTTTATGGCCTGTGGTGGTGAGAGAATAGGAAGAAGGGATCACACAAGCAAATTTCACAAAGAGTGTGTGAGACTTGTCAGGTTGTATATTGTTTTTATAAAAATTATGATGGAGAAGCATCTAAAAAGTCCACTGAAAAGCACAACACAAAACTGAGGTAGGCCTCTGAGGAGACAGTGAAAAACATAAACTGTTATGCAGATAGTACTTAATATAAGTTAATATTTTGTATTTTTTTAATAACTTCTAAGGATTGTTCTTAGGAAAAAATCCCTATGGAGGTCTGAATGGGGTATGAGTCATACATGGTTGGACTGGAGTGTAAAACACCTCCAATAATGTCAGGCCATGGAAGACAGAATTAGCAAGTCAGACAATGTCAAGGACCAGAAAGTACTCAGCATGCACATATTAAAATGGATCTTTCAACCCAAAGAAGTGTATGCAATTTTCACTCATTTAAATTACTATATTTGCTTCAGTAAAATTATTAGGAAATCTATTTATAATACAAACAACAGAAATATTTAGGAAATCACACAATCCATAACTTCTTACAGGGTAAGAGAAGTAATATGTATTAATTCAGGTTAAAAAAATATGAAGCATTCTTTAATTCAAGTTACATCTATTATGTTTACTATCACATAAACATCTATACTAAACAAGACAGATTGCCAAAGCTAGGTATCTCCAGGCACCCCTCAGAATTCTATAGGCCTTTGAATCTTCTGGGATTTTTTTTTTTCCTCTTGCATGTTCCTGGCATTTAATGAATCACAAATGCTTATCATATAACAGTTGCATTTTAGCCAGATATGCATTCCTCTCCCCTACAATGAATATCTGTCTTTTAAATACATCCTTTCTGGGATGTCAGGCTTCTTCCCCCCCCCGCCCCCTCCCCCCCCAGACATAGCTATGGCAGTCCAAACAATCAGTGAACAAGATCTGTCCGCATCTGAAAATAACTTTTGGTCCAGCTACTAAAGAATGAAACACAATGAATAATTCTGTAGAAGGCAAAGTAGATCAAATAGATGGAAATAACTCATGAAGTGTTCAGAGAAGCTGCAGCTATCCTCTTATGTTCGTAATTCAATGATGTGGCATATGGGCTCAGACTAATATTGGAGATAAAAGTAGCTGCACTTTGCTGCAACTAGTCAAGAATGAGGTAATAAGAATGTGGCAAAGAAAAAGATAAGAGGTTAGGAAAGCCTGGCCATATTTATAGTCCTGTCAAATTTGAAATGTGACCATAGACACGTCACTTAGGATGTAGTTGGATGTTAAAAGGTGATAGGGTCCACAAAAATGCAGCAATTCAACTCTCAAGTGTGCTGAACAGATTATCAAAAAAGATTAGTTACCAACAAAATTAGATAGAAACTGCTTTTGTTTTCTAAGGCTAGGATTCATTACATCTGTAACTTCCCAATGGCAAACAAGAGCATAAGAGCTGAGGTTTTGATCACAGTGAACTGCTTGGTTCTGCTGAGAAATAGGGGGATGGTTAAACTGGGCATTGTACCACTTTTCATTGTTCCAGTAAGAATTCCCAGGTGTGCTTACTACACTGAACCTTGCATATGTTGTAGTCCTATCCACTTGATATATGAGCAAAGTCTTAGAATCATAGAATCATAGAACGGTTTGGGTTGGAAGGGACCTCAAAGATCATCTAGTTCCAACCCCCCTGCTGCAGGCAGGGACACCCTCCACTAGACCACGTTGCCCAAAGCCTCATCCAACCTGGCCTTGAACACTTCCAGGGAGGGGGCATCCACAACCTCTCTGGGCAACCTGTTCCAGTGCCTCACCACTCTCACAGTAAAGAATTTCTTTCTAACATCTCATCTAAATCGACCCTCCTTCAGCTTAAACCCATTACCCCTTGTCCTGTCACTGCACTCCCTGATAAACAGTCCCTCTCCATCTTTCCTGTAGGCCCCTTCAGGTACTGGTAAGCCGCAATTAGATCTCCCCGGGGCCTTCTTTTTTCCAGGCTGAACAACCCCAACTCTCTCAGCCTCTCCTCATAGGAGAGGTGCTCCATCCCTCCAATCAGCTTCGTGGCCCTCCTCTGGACTCGCTCCAACAGCTCCATGTCTCTCCTGTACTGGGGCCCCCAGAGCTGGACGCAGTACTCCAGGTGGGGTCTCACAAGAGTAGAGTAGAGGGACAGGATCACCTCCCTCGACCTGCTGGTCACGGCTCTCTTGATGCAGCCCAGGACACGGTTGGCTTTCTGGGCTGCAAGCGCACACTGCCGGCTCATGTTGAGCTTCTCATCAATCAATACCCCCAAGTCCTTCTCCTCGGGGCTGCTTTCAATCTATTCCTTGCCCAGCCTATAGCTGGGCTTGGGATTGCGCCGACCCACATGCAGGACCTTGCACTTGGTCTTGTTGAACTTCATGCGGTTCGCACGGGCCCACCTCTCCAGCCTGTCAAGGTCCCTCTGGACGGCATCCCTTCCCTCCAGTGTGTCGACCCCACCACACTGCTTGGTGTCGTCGGCAAACTTGCTGAGGGTGCACTCGATCCCACTGTCCATGTCGCCGACAAAGATGTTGAACAGTGCCGGTCCCAGTACCGACCCCTGAGGAACACCACTCGTCACCATTCTCCACTTGGACATTGAGCCGTTGACCAAAACTCTTTGAGTGCGACCATCCAGCCAATTCCTTATCCACCGAGTGGTCCATCCATCGAACCCATGTCTCTCCAATTTAGAGACAAGGATGTCGTGTGGGACAGTGTCAAATGCCTTGCACAAGTCCAGGTAGATGACATCAGTTGCCCTTCCCTTATCCATGGATGCTGTAACCCCATCACAGAAGGCCACCAAGTTTGTCAGGCATGATTTGCCCCTAGTGAAGCCATGTTGGCTGTTGCCAATCACCTCCTTATTTTCCACGTGCCTGAGCATAGTCTCCAGGAGGGTCTGCTCCATAATCTTAGCAGGCACAGAGGTGAGACTGACCAGCCTGTAGTTCCCTGGGTCTTCCTTTTTACCCTTCTTAAAAGTGGGGGTTATGTTCCCCCTCTTCCAGTCAGCGGGAACTTCGCCAGACTGCCAGGACTTCTCAGATATGATGGTGAGTGTCCTGGCCACTTCATCCGCCAGTTCCCTCAAGACCTGCGGATGCATCTCATCAGGTCCCATGGACTTGTGCACCTTCAGGTTCCTTAGATATTCTCGAACCTGATCTTCTCCTACAATGGGTAGTTCTGCATTCTCCCAGTCCCTGCCTTCTGCGACCTGGGCAGTGTGGCTCAAGGATTTGCCAGTGAAGACTGAGGCAAAGAAGTCATTTTGTACCTCAACCTTCTCCATATCCTGGGTAACCAGGTCACCCATTTCATTCTGGAGGGGACCCACATTTTCCCTTATCGTCCTTTTATCACTGACATACCTATAGAAGCTTTTCTTCTTGTCCTTGACCTCCCTGGCCAGACTAATTTCTATCAGGGCTTTGGCTTTCCTAACCTGCTCCCTGGCTGCTTGGACAGTTTCTCTGTATTCTTCCCAGGCTACCCGCCCTTGCTTCCACCCTCTGTAGGCTTCCTTTTTTTGTTTGACTTTGCCCAGGAGTTCCTTGTTCATCCATGGGGACCTCTTGTTGGTTTTGCTTGACTTCCTCTTTGTTGGGATGCATCACTCCTGAGCTTGGAGGAGGTGACCCGTGAATACTAGCCAGCTGTCTTGGGCCCCTCTTCTTTCCAGGGCTTTGTCCCATGGTCTTCTGTTTACAAAGGCCCATTTTTAATGACTCAACTTGCTAAGACTAAGGCTAACCCAAATTTTTCATTACTATATTAAAACCAAAAAAAGTTAACCATCATTCTCAATATTGTAGAAATACAATATATATAACATACACACACATATTTATACATAAAAATATATATATAAGGAACAAACATTTATTGCATGGTTACAGCACTATTGGTTCCAGGAGATGGGCTGTCCACAAATAGTAAGAGGCAAGCTATGAAAAACTGTAAGGTTTCAGGTCATTAAGAATGATGGCAGGTACTTCTCTGTCAGAGTGCTCATTCCAGGGCTCTAGTACTCACATATCCTGACTTTACTCCCCTCTCCTTTTTACTTAGCGTATGGGACATACTTTCAGTGAATGCCTTCTTTCCTCCATGCCTGTTTTTTTACCTCTATTTAATAAGAAGCTCTTTACTTTTCTCCTTCTTGCTTTTAAATTTTTCTAATCACTGTCTTGCATCTTCTTGACTGCTGGGAGAGGGGGAAGGGTCAAAATCTTTTCCACTACAGGAGGGAAAGAGACTTGACACTGCCATTTTTTTCCTTGCGGTACCATGGAAACTCATGGGTTTTAGTTTTTAGGAATACTTTTCTAACTTACAGGATACAACACCACAAAGTTGATACCATATAGTTAGTACTGACGACTGCATTCCTTGGTGATTCTTAGTCATTGAGGTCTGGGTGATCAGGTTGGAAAGCTGTTTGATGAGAGACATCAAAGACAAAGTGAGCCTGTCTTCTTTCTTCTCCAATTTTCCTTGTTTATACCTGATGCTTTTATGCTATTGGCCTCCATCCCCAAAGGGGGAGTAGGAGGTGGTGTCTCATCTGCTCCCAATATTGATTATCTTGTTTTTCTTTTCTTTTAGTAGTCATTCTTCTTGCATATTCATTAGGATGCCCTGCCTATCTGCAGTTCCTTGTGCTTATCTTGTTCTTTGTCTGGCAATTTTTGTTTATTTGATGCCTTTTGTATGCAATCACTGCTCTCTTTCTTTGGCATTTTGGTGGTCACATTGCTCACTATTCACATAGTAAAACTATGTCTGGCTATACAATCACAGTGTTACAAAGTGCTTATATGACGTTGTTAATTACACTATTTCAGTACGCTTACACTCAGGATCAAGGCAAGCTAATATTAATGATGTCCTGATTAGGATATTTATGGTTTAGAGGTGTCACAGGCCTCTCGTTTCACTACAGATAACTTACAGGCAGAGGAATTATGCTGGCCAGAAGATAACTTCCATTTCATTTTATGACATGTGTGTCCTGCTTAGAAAAGAGCACTAGTTGAAAAGTCTTTTTCGAGCTCAACTGGGAAATGTCTTTTGAGTATATTTTGCAATGATATAGGAACTTACATTCCAGTATTGGTAATGGTAATATTATTTCAGAAAATCCTTAATGTTTTGCTCTTGCAAAAATCTCCACGAGAACCAGCTTCCTCCTGAAAAGAAATTTGTTTTCATCCTATCCCAGCAATGCTGAATAATTGGACGTTAACTATACTTTGTTCCAATACTGCTTGCCTAACACAGACAAGTGGAAAACAGAAGAAAACCAAGTTCGAAGCATGTTTGAAACATCCAGCTGTTTTATCTGGAGTACGTAAACCACAAAGTGATACTATTTTAACTGTATTCAAAGACAGAATGACTTGTTCAGTCTGTAGTAGATACTAAACCTGTAGCATGCAGAGGCAATATAACTCGAGATTTCATGCCATTTCATTTAAACATCTGTAATAAATAGAGGTCAACACCTCCCATGCAGTTAAATGCAACTGGTGATATGTAGGTCTCTATTCATAGAAATTCACTAGTTATATTTTGCTGAACTCAGGAAAAGTGTGTATTTGGCTTATGCCAACTAATAAATGCTTCAAGTAACTATCCTTTGATATAGATATACTGGTGTCTCTCTAGGAGTCTCAAGATTTTTGAGCTTACAAGTGTCCAGATGAGCCTCAGGATTGTCCATCTTTTTCTGAGCATCGCAATTTAGGTCAATGAAACATTCACACTCACTATCCTAGTTAAACTCCTTCACACAGAAGCTTTGAGTCAATAAAATAAACTCTTGACCATCAGAAATTCTTGATAAAAGAAGAGATGTTAGGGATTATATGCAGCTGTGGTAGAAAGAACAAAAGAAATGCAAGAAAAATAAATTGTCTGCAGGGGCTGGAGAAGCTGCCACTTTCTACACTTCTACATTAGCCCAGAGGAAATAATTGCACAGCATAATTCCCTCCCTAAACAAGAGAGAAATCAAGTTCCAAAGTGTTTCAAGGAGAAACCAAGCCTCCAAATCAAGAGAAATGAGGCCTCCAAACTGAGTTTTCAAAATAACCTTCCTAGGATAGTAACAGTAAGCATGTCTCCCGCTTCACTCTTGGAAGTGCTTATCTTTATAAAATTTCTTAACACAGTCTGCTTATACGCTCTTTCTTTTAGTCAGTTGTCCTGGTTCTGGCTAGGATAGAGTTAATTTCACAAGTTGCCAGGACAGGTGAGCCAAGCTGGCCGGGGGGGGGGGGGGGGGGGGGGGGCTATTACATACCATGTGATGTCATGCTCACTATAAAAGGGGGCCAGTTGGGGAGGGGTGGGTTTGGTGTGGCTCTGGGATGGGATGGGTGATTGGTAAATTGCTTTCTGTTATCACCCATTGTGAGTATCTGTTATCAGTACTGCTGTTGATTGTTTCCCTCTCCCTTGCCGTTCCAGTAACCTGCCCTTCCCCCAACCCACGGGGTTTTGCCTTTGTGTTTTCCATTCTCCTCCCCATCCCGCCGGGGGAGGGGTGAGCGAGCAGCGAGTGGTGCTCAGCTGGGGCCGGGGCTGAACCACGTCATCAGTTCACAGTCATTCAATTTTCTGGTGTCTTTGTTTTCTCTAAACCAGTTTCACCTGATTCACATGGCTGCCTTCCTGGGACCTCCTGTATCATCCTTCCATGTCACTTTTTATTCTAGAGATGCAGACAATTCAGTCTGTACAGAATTGCTTCTACTATTATGTAATTTCTATAAACTAAAGCTTAATTAGCACAAAGCAGTGCTAAAGTTATTTAGCCATTAGGCAATTGCAACCACAGCTGAAACAAGCAACAATAAGTACAGTTCAAGGCAACCCCAACTAGTCCTGAGATCCCTACACTGGCAAGTAAATATAAAATCAGTGGTCTTTTACTAGTAATGGAGAAAATGTAGTAGGCTGCAATGGGCTTTCTCTTTAAGGACTACAGAAGGAGACTCCTTCAGCCTGTGGAGGAGACCAAGTCAGAGCAGATATCCACACTGCAGCCTGTGGAGAGGAGCCCACACAGGAGCAGGTTTTCTGGCTGGGACTCTGGGCCAGGGAGGACCACTGAAACACATTTATCCTTAATGACTGCTGCCAACTGGAAGAACCCACACTGGAGCAAGGGAGAAGTGTAAAGAGGAAAGAGTGGCTGAGATGGACTGTTTGCTATCCCCATTCCCCACCTCCCATGAGCTGCTGGTGGGGGAGGTAGAGGAGTCAGGAGAGAAGTTGAGCCTGGTAAGAAGGGTGTGCTGGCAGGAAGGTGTTTTAGTTTTGGTTTCTCGCCATCCAACTGCATTTTTATTTGGCAATAAATCATATTACTCTTTCTCAAGTTGATTCTGTTTGGCCTGTGACAGTAACTGGTGAGCGATCTCCCTCTCTTTATCTCAATCCATGAGCTTTTTCATCTTATTTTCTCTTCCTGCCCTGTTGAGGAGGGGAAGTGAAAAAGTGGCTGGGTGGGCATCCAGCAGGTGGCCATGGTCAAACCTCCACAAATATTAAGCATTATTCAGCAAGGCAAAACTGAAAAAAAAACCCCAAACCAGAAAAAAACCCACACTTATTACATTCTAGATTTCTATAGCATTTATATTCTCTATCAAAAAATATAAAATGTTACACAGTATTTATTAAAGACAGATAAGATTCTGTTTTATCTCTTTTAAAAGTGTATATTGTTCTGGTACAATAATATTAATTTCCCTGTCTCAAAATACTGTATCTGTATTAAAAAAATTCAAATTGTAAATTATGCAGACATTTTCTTTAGATTTTTTCAATGTAAAATATTATTTGAGGACTAAAATTGCCATGATCTAATTCAGTTTCCCAAATCTTTTGACATTCCAGTGGCCACAAACACAGAAGGACTTTTTTCTTTCAATTTCTCTTTTCTAATGGTAAGTAATTGTCATCAGGCTAAAGACAAAGTGAAAAAGATAAAAAAGGGATCTCAGCAATTTCCAGGCTGTATGAGATATTATTGTCATCTTCACTAGAAACTTCTGGCAAGTAAAAACCACATCACTCTTCCAAACAGATGAAGAGCAAGATGAAAGTGGTCTTTTCACTTCCATTTAACATGAGTGGGGTTTTGTTGGTTTTTTTTTTTCCTTGTTTTGTTTTGGTTTTACTTTTCTTCTAAGATGAGATGGTCTTTTTTTCCCACTTCAAAGTCTTAAATACATTCTGGATAGAAACAGACAGAAGAATACAACTTGCTTTTTGAACAGTGAATTTTATTTTTTCCTGATCTACACTGACATTTATAACCCTTACCAAAACCTAAAGCACATCTGTTGGCACTTCTGTATCATACTGTGGATAAGGTTTTTAAGAGTATCACAAAGAAAGATGGACTGTACTTCTATCACAGTTCTGCTTTACTGTTAGAAGTTGGAGGGAAAAGCCTGTCGTACAAAAAAGTTTTATAAAATATTTGGAGATACTTTATTAAATTTTGACCTTTCTTTTATTTATAGAATTTTATACACAGTGCAAGGCCTTTTTATTATCTCATCCTGAACCCAGCGTATTACATTTTCAGGCACTAGACCAGAAGTTATTTCTATGGGATCACATTTCTTTTTTCTTTTTTTTCCTCCAAACAATATTATTCCAGGTTTATAGTGGCTTATTCTCTGTCCTTTAGCCATTTCTTTTAAATTAATACACCAGACTCTCTCCTGTTCAATGATTCTGTACCTTACACAATCTCTGATATTAAAAGCTTCCTGAGCAGCCATTAAGTATGATGTCTACACTGCAATTCCTTTGTCTACTTTGGCAATGATAGTTTCATAGAACTAACAGATTAGTAAGGCAGAACCTTCCTATTCCAACCTTCATTTAATCAAGTTGTGCTCTTCTAAGCATTTTCTGATCTGGTGGTTTAAAATAGTTCCTAATACTTTCCTGCAAATTGAAGTTAAACTATTTGGTCTTTAATTTCCTGCTGTGTCCCTAGGCTTTTTCTTAAATAAGGGTATTCTTTTGGCTTCTCTAATTTCTGTTCCCATTCCCATTAGCATCTCTTGGGAGATGACTGCTTCTGGAGTCTTGATCAATGTTCAGAGATTCTCATACTTAATGAGTTCAAGGGTTTTATTTGTCCCTTTCTTAATTTATTACAATTTCTCTCCTGTAAATTTGATTTCTCAATTAGTAAAGGCAAATTTCAAGACTAACTTTTCTGCAGAAATCGTTAATGTTTTTTATTTTTATTTGAACTTCTGCAAAAGCAGCTGAATATCAAGTCTTCCCTGTTTCTTTGTTAATTACCTGTCTTAAATTTACTAAACTAAGTCTTTATTTGATACTATATATAACTGACTATATCTATCTTGTTCTTATATTTAAATTCATAAAATAAGAATTGGGCAGTTTCATTTTATAAAGAAAAAAACAACAAAAAAAATGTAGCGATTACGCTATACAATACTCCAAATGACAGCCACGTGATAGAAGTCTGAATGTCACGTGTATGTACTCACCCACATTCATCCATTCATACACAAAGACACGCACTGTACATATATATCTCCTTTATACTTTCCATCTATGATTCCAAAAAAGACTATGAAGAGATATTTTTTCTTCTGCACCTTGAAAAGGCTAAACAAAAGATAATTTTCTAATATAAACAAGGAAGATTATCATATAAACAAGTATTCCTTTTTTCTTACGTGACTGTTCATGCCCAAAACTGTTTCAGATGCTTTTCTGTACATCTAAGTCTCCAACATTTTTCCACACAACAAAGTAAAATGCTGTTAGAGGACAAATTAAGGTTTTTTCCTGACTTGTTCTCCTCTCACTAGGAAAAAATAATAATAAAACCCCACAAAGTCACAAAGCATATTCAACTGTTAATTCCTGGCTTTAGTGACTTATTAACACAGGTAGCACTGAGCTGCTTGTGAGAATAAACAACAGTTTGTTAACCTTTCTAAACAGTGAATACCCAGTCAGGAGAAATGAGAAAGATCTCCCATCTCATGTTCGAGAAGTTGTCTTCTTGTCGATCAGGGGAAAAAAAAGATGCAGAAAAAGAGCACCTCCTGCATAAAAACTATTTTTAACAGCAGAAGTTGCCAGGGAAGCAGCTCAAGAAAGTGTAAGGAACTAACTGGAGATCTTAGCATAAGAACATCTGTTTTGTTTATTGATATTACAGCATTCATGCTGTTTCTTCTAGCTACAAAAAATGGTGTATAAGAAGGTAATTACAACAAATATTTGACTCCTTTGGCCATATACAAACATACATACCACGATTTAAAAGTTCATTTATTTTATATAAAGGCCATAGCATGTCATAAATCACTCCTTATTTTATTGGCAAATATCTACCCAGTCATACTATAATCCAGTCTCCATGAATTTAGACCAGAATAAAAAAACAATGAAAACCATAAAGATGTGCAGGAAAACATGTATCACAAAAATAGAACCTCCCATGATAGGAGGTTTGAAGAGTTTTCCAGCAACTCTAAGGAGTTACCTGCTCCTGCTTTCCAGGTAGTGTAATTATTGCCTGGGGCAAGAGATTTTTTTCTGTTTCTTGGTTTGTATTTCATATGTGATGTCTTAATTAAATGATAATGAGGCATGTGCTTTGTTTTCTGGTAAATAATTATTTTCCTGATAGTGGATAAGTAAGTTGTAGGCTTTATTTAAGAAATCTGTAAGACAGCAGAGGAAACTCCCAAAAAACTTCCAGACACATACAGTAAACTAGTGAAATATAACTGAAAACAGGTTTGGCTATGAAGACATGGGCCTCATAGCCATGAATCTTCTTGAATTCAGGGACAGACCAGTCACTATATACCTCCAGAAATAACATCTAACAGAATGCTTCCATTTATTACCTTCAATTTATTTCGTATCAAGATTGATATAATAATGTTACTATTAGTTTTATTTAACTCCCTATTTGGTTCTTGGGTCAATGGATATTCAGGGACTCCAAATGTTGTGCTTGCGTATGCATAATTACAATTTTCTGCATATATTTTGCCAGAAGATCTATCATGCACAACATCTGACACGTCATAATTCCTTCAAACTTCTTGTACCTGCTCACCTCACCCTATGACATATGCACAATACACAGGCACTTCCAGGATGTGCCAGGCAGTTACTCTGTTCAACAGGAACTAAGTTATTCTTTGCAGAATAATGGAATTAAATACAGATAAGTGTAAAATACTATTATGTAGCAGTAAGAGCACTCATGAAGAGAGATATGAATCCTCATTCCTGCTCTGAGCAGTATTTTTAATTTGTTCTTAGTTGTTTTGTTTTATCCAAATATTATTGTCCTTTCTCTATTCTCAATATTAAAGTGTAAAGCCTTGCAAATTCAGGTTTTACGTCCACCGTTCTCAGAAAGTGAGCTACTGGTAGGCTCAGTTGCAATTAAAACGATTGTAGGAACCTTCCATTGGAAGTTAATTCTAGGATTTAAGTCAATGTGGATGGAGAAGCTTTTCAGCGGATCTGACTTAGAACTCTTTTGCTTTTTTCGAGCACACATATTTCCTACTGGTTCATTGTAAGTTTATTGTCAATTAAAGTGACATTTTTTTCAAATCACCATCTGATGTTTCTACTTGTTTGGAGTGACTTAATCCATAGTTCATTTGGGAACTAGGTTCGTGAAATTAGGCTTTTCACTGGATGTGATCTCCAGTGTACTCATTCCTGGGAATTTTTAGAATCCAAGAGCATTAAGATACATCTTCATTAATAGAAGGAACTAATATTTCTTTTCCTTTTTACATATGTCCAGGTAATCATTCAAGACAGATCCCTATGACCAAATTCCTTACAAAGGAATTGTGTTCTATAAACTCTCAGTAATTAAGAAACAAAAAAGCATGAAAACAACAATTCTCTTCCATACTAATTTCCTAAGCTATCTGATAATATCAGAGTTTAGATACATACCTTGCTATTAAGCCAGCGTGATCACTGTTCATGCAATATTCAGTGACATTTTGAGTACAAATACCAAGATTATTATCTTTTAATATTAAACATTATATGAGTGTTTAAAGTGTCTGTGAAGCATATTCATATTAAATATTATTGCTGACATTTGGAAAAGGTCAAATGGGATGCCCTTATGCAAAAACATATTAGCAGTAAGACAAAATTATTACAATTATTAACAATAATAATTTGATTTGAAAAAGATCAAGTTTGGGAATCCTCTTGTCTCTTTACAAGTTAACACAATTACCTGTTTAAATTTGGTCAAAATTGCAATCTCTTGAACACACTAATGTCAACATCAGACTCTTCTGTGAATTCCATTGAGCATACTTATTTATTTCCTAGCCAGCCACATATTGAAAAAATAAAGCCACAGAATGGAGGATATCCCTATTTCCCTTACACAGCAGATATAATTACTAAGCTCCCTATGCATATAACAAAGGTGAGTAGGTGAAGCCAAGAAAGATGTTTGTTTACCAATCTCTGCAGCAGAAAAAGCTAACGTTCTATAACTAATCTAATTCTGTGCTTGAACAGAGGGCTGGATCCTGTGCAGTCATCAGCCTTTTTCCCCAGACAATCAAACTCTTGTCTGTAATCTGAAACTTTGTTTTGCTTAGAAACTTTATTAGCACTAAACTCATTTTAAATTAAGGTAATAAAAGAACTGGAGAGGAAACTCCAGATACATTAGCTGCAGCTGTCTTCCTTCTTCTTCCCCTCTGAATTTTTGCAAGACAGACATGCATTTATCTTAATTTTCTGACTCAACTTCTTGTCATCAAGGGTGGGATTTTACTGAGTTGTGCATGTTCTACTTCTGCGTATTTTAAGATTACAAAATTCTCTTTTGTTTGGAGATTCAGATCATAGAACTACCTGTTTGTAGGTCAGAATACAGTACAGTTTCTAATCTGGAGATAGTAGTGGGCTATTTTGGTTTCAGACACAGAAAGTAGTAAATAAAATGTACAAACATAAATCAGCAGTCAAGGAATTTGCTTTTTATCTATAACCATGTACAAATTATTAATAGAGAGAACCTAAGATAGCTCAGTCTAAAACAATTAGTAGCCTCTCCTTTCTAAAAAAAAAAAAAAAAAAAAAGATACATTTTACAGCTGCTTTATCTCCCACTGACTAGAATTCTGATTTCATGTCTGATATGTATATGGCATCTTAAATGGTCATTGCTAATGATGAGATACCAATGTGCATAGCGTAATCTAATGGGGTACTTCAAGCACTGATAGTAGGTATGACACTAATGCTCTTTTATCAGTGATCTAGATTGATGATCTAAATAGCTTGATAATGAAATTTACTGATGACAGAGACTAGGGGGAAAGTAAATAAATAAGAGGGCAGGATACCACTACCATAATCTTAATATCTTGGCTAAATGGATTGAATCCAAAAAACAATTTCAATACTATCGAACACATATGAGAATTGAGAAGGCAAGTTATATCTGTAAAGTTCTGAGGGAAATTTTAGGGAATAGTAATCTAGATGGTAATACAAGAGGGTATTATCTTGGAAATCCCATAGGTACTCTGTATAATATAGAAGAACTGATTGCATTTATTATATTAGATACCTAAAAAGCAGATGGAAATAGAGAAAGTGATCTATTTGCTCTGTACAGTACTGCTATGGACACTACTATGCAATTACAAAGAGAGAGGGAAGAAAGAAATCTTTGAAACCTTTCCTGAACCCTTAAGATGACAAATGGCTGGGACCTGAGTCTTCATCAGGATCATTTTGTTAATGAAGACAAGCAAGAGTCCATGTATGCTAAGGAGAAAAGAAATACATGTACCTCCTGGACAGCTTGAAAAAAAGGGAAAGTGTTCATAGGGAAAGAATAAGATCACAATATCTGAAAGAAAGCTTTTGATCATTCAGTCCATTCCTAGATATTCCAAGGATGCAAACGAAGAGAGAACTCATGGCGGGAAGTAGCAACTTCCCATATTCCCATGGAGTTCATCTGCCTAACCCCTTGCTTTCTTGTGATGCTAAGGACATCTGCAGTAATACTGATATGTAGCAGCCAGAATCGCAAGACAGAACCAGCACTTATTTTGGATGGTCATACAGGAATGTACCATCTATCTCTTAAAATGACAGCGACTCAGCAGAAGGCTACTTTTATTCACAAAATTCTACTCATTACCAAACATAATACTAGTTAAATTTTCATTGCTGTAAGAAGCATTGGATAAAGTCATAAAAATATTCAGCTGAGTTTTTATTAGCCAGCTACATGCCAGTGAAGTTGCACCTTTTCCACAACTAAAATGTCTCTGAAGCAGTGCAGAAGAAAAAACACAGCCTGAAATGTAAGGTTTTTATTAATGTTCTGTTAAAAAAATCATTATCTTCATGCCTGTTTGTGACTTTTGGGGGGCTGTGTATGTGTATGCATGTACCCATGTGCCACTCTCTGCATAACTGTGCTGACTTTCCATGTGGGTTTTTTTATTTTAATTATTATTATTACAAATTCTTCTAAATAGATATATATACACATCTTATTTTTGTTTACATTACTCTCACATCCAGATCAGGTGGCTTATTTAGCAGTGGAAAGATTGTCTCTGGTCAGCTGGTGAGTACTGCAGTTTTCATTACAAACCTAAACCAGTGTTTTGAGTTTAAAATAATTTACTAAAAAGATGAGTTTAGTCAGCAAACTATCTTCCAAAACCCAAAGATTTGGTATGTTAGGCACTTCAAAAAGTATTTTTACACATATTTCACCAGTCCTGTGACAGTCATTGTAATCTTCTTTCACTTCACAAAGGAGGCATTTATGCCTAGCTTGTGCAAGTTACGTACTCAACAACTAGATTAAAATGAATAATCCAGTCCAGCCATTTAATAAGAGAAACTGTGGAGAAATTTACAAATAAAAAAAGCTAAAAATATTCAAATTAAATGTCTTGGGAACAATAATTCTATAACCTCAATATGCAGAGCATGGGCAAATCTTGTTTACACTATCAGGAATGAAAAATAGTCCACTTTTGCCACAACAGACAGATGTTGTCATAATAATCTATGGTAAGTGGTAAGTTAAGATTTTTAGTCATTAAAGAACTTCTTGCCCTCTTGTTTAAATGACTCACTACAGGGATAAGATGCAGATGAGTCTTCTCTTGCAGAACATTTTGCACAAAGATAAAATGCTGTTTTCAAAAGTTGGTCCTTGCCTTATAGATTTTTGGCATGCTTATATACTAGCATCTTTTATATCCCTTAAACTATGTATGCATTCCCTGAAAAGAGCATCCAGATTTATCTGACTGATTCTGAAACCAACTTCATTGAATTTTTTTCACAGAGATGGTAGATTTTTTTCTCCCCACACCCCCAATATATCTGAGCTAATAAATATATTTAAGATAGAGTCCTCAATATCCTCTTGTTCAGAATTTTTTGAATTGCTTCATTCAAACAAGTGTAGGTTGCAGATAGGTAAAGTACAAAATAAAACATGTTATGAGAAACACAAAACATGGAAAAATTGAACAAGATGCACAATATCATTCTGCAGAACTGTGATAAAGGGTACCAGCATGGCTTGTAGCTATCTTGCACTTACAGTAGCATGAAAATGGAAATTGTGAATAACATATTCATGTTACATCCCAAAATAAAAAGAATATTCCTACATGTCTTTTCTTGCATATACAATATTATATTTGTATGTCTGACTTATTTATTTAAAGTTTAAGGGCCCACAGCATCTACTTGAAATATGTGAACCCTTATATACACACAAATATGAGAACTCTTTCTCATTCTTTGAATATACAACTTCTAATGCTTGGGACTTTTTCAAATTTGAATTTTACACAATACTTTTTCCCTCATGGAATGAGTTAATGGTGTTCTTATCTGTGCAGCTACATATTTACAGAAAGTATAGGAATTTAGTGTGTTAGCAATGTCCTCCTCGTTGTTTCACTTGATTGAATTTGATCAGAAGGCCTCAAAATTATCAGAGGTAAGGAGGGAAGCAGACAGCCTAATCAACTAATCTTTGTCTCCTTAGGAAACAAACTAAAAACTCTCACATATGTTAACTTTAAATCCCATTAATGAGTTTTCTTTTGCCAGTGAATCGGTATCCATATGTGATCTTCTGTGAATACCTGTCGCTGACTAAACACTCCTTTGCCTCAGATTCCTCTCCCATTGTTGTCCCAAAAGTGGGATCTATCTGGTGTGCAGTATGCCACTATACACACAGAGCAGAGGTATTTTATTTATTTCATGTCTGGGCAGAGATGGGTGCTAGGTGGTAATACCACAAAGCTAGCACACTACACATAGAATCTACCACATATTTATCTTGTTATGGGATTAGAAAAACCTGCCTAAATTTACGCTAATTGGTTATTAATTACCGCATCATCTACTATTGGTTGCAGTCCCAAGCACAGCTATAGGCTGGGCGAGGAATAGATTGAAAGCAGCCCCGAGGAGAAGGACTTGGGGGTATTGATTGATGAGAAGCTCAACATGAGCCGGCAGTGTGTGCTTGCAGCCCAGAAAGCCAACCATGTCCTGGGCTGCATCAAGAGAGCCGTGACCAGCAGGTCGAGGGAGGTGATCCTGCCCCTCTACTCCGCTCTTGTGAGACCCCACCTGGAGTACTGTGTCCATCTCTGGGAGCCCCAGTACAGGAGAGACATGGAGCTGTTGGAGCAAGTCCAGAGGAGGGCCACAAAGCTGATCGGAGGGCTGGAGCACCTCTCCTATGAGGACAGGCTGAGAGAGTTGGGGTTGTTCAGCCTGGAGAAGAGAAAGCTCCGGGGAGATCTAATTGCGGCTTACCAGTACCTGAAGGGGCCTACAGGAAAGATGGTGAGGGACTGTTTATCAGGGAGTGCAGTGACAGGACAAGGGGTAATAGGTTTAAGCTGAAGGAGGGTCGATTTAGATTAGCTGTTAGAAAGAAATTCTTTACTGTGAGGGTGGTGAGGCACTGGAACAGGTTGCCCAGAGAGGTTGTGGATGCCCCCTCCCTGGAAGTGTTCAAGACCAGGATGGATGAGGCTTTGGGCAACGTGGTCTAGTGGAGGGTGTCCCTGCCCACAGCCGGGGGGTAGGAACTAGATGAGCTTTAAGGTCCCTTCCAACCCAAACCATTCTATGATTCAAGCATCTTTAAATTAGCAGGCATGCTCCTTGAGGGTTTGGGGGGTGTAACTTGCATAGTCCTTTAATTGGGTATGTGGTGGCAAGCCTGCCCCCCCAGCCACCTTTCACATCCCCTGGTTACTGGTGATTCTTGTTGACTTCAGGCCTCTCTGGGAATTGCCCAGCTCTCAGCGCCTTCGGGGCAGGATGTTTCCTCTTTATCAGTTTTTCAGCTCTTCAAGGATACTCTTTAGCAAAGCATGCTTTTTATCAGTCTTTCAGCTCTTCTTCAAAGGTGTAGTCGTCAGCAAAGCAAGCAGTGCATTTAACCCTGAATTAAACAGTGTCTAAGCACTAACCCAAACACATTTCTGTGCCTGTACAGTGGAAAATTCTACTTTATGGATATCACCATTCCTTCTCTCTAGCAAGTAAACTATACATTTGTACTCTAGTTTGCACAATAGAAGTTCTGTGTTCTGCATCTCTATATTACTTCAGAGTTTGTAAATGTGAGTGTGTGAATGAATTAAATCTATTAGAGAGTGAGTGGGAGAGTGTGACTTCATTAAAGCAACTCAATTAGAGATTTTGTGAATAAATATAACCTTGCCCTTCCAGAAGATTTTGCATTGAATTTCACTATAATAATTTTCCTGTACCACAAATTAAATTAGGCAATTATGTGATAACTTTTGAGAAGCTTTTCCATTTTTTTGGAAGGGCTTTTATAGTTGGTAAGAAATGGAAGGTTCCTAAGAACTGATGAAGCCCATTATAACATAACTCTAAAGATCACATAACTCTTACAGAAAGATTTATAACATCACTCTCTAGATACTAATTTTTATACCGTACCAGTTTAAATTATTGTGAAGACAAGGAAGGGGTCAAAGTGTAAATTGTTGTTGTTAGAAAGGTGTCAGAGGAAGACCAATTCTATTTGTTATCTTTATCTTTTGTTATCTCTACCTCTCCATGTTGTGGTAAATCAATGTATATATAAAAAGTTGTACATATTTCAGTTCCAGATCAGCCTTTACAATGTTCCATTTGGATTCTCACAAATCATAGTTGCAAATAACATAAATGTTCCAAAATTGACCAGAAGACTGAAAGAGAAGTCAGAGTGAAGAAAGAATCCTTGATGTCATTCTGAGCTTCCTCCTTCCCAAAGGCATGAGGAATAGTTGAGTAGAACAATTTCATGAAAGTATCAGTCAGAATTAAGGTGGAAGAAGAAAAATGTTTACCAGTGTTTAACAGCCTTACCAGCCTTTTACAGGCTTAGTAACTTAGCTCAGATGCAGCTTTTCACAGATGACTATCACTATTTATGAATGTTATTTTTTTAAGGACTTTTTAAATCTCTTTTAAATGGAAGAAGAGAAGCATTCATTTTTGAGACGGTACATGTTTGTTTATTTAATAATTAATTAAGAAGAGATAAGTAGATCTCTGTCAAAGAGGAGGGATATTTTAATAAAGATTTATTTCCTTCCTTCTAAATATATGCCTGGAGAAGTCTTCTTCAAGACATTGTACCCCCAAGCTGCAGAGGAATTAACTTCAAGAAAGGAAAGTCCTACAAAATTGATTGGAAATCCAATAGTATCAAGCACTACTCGATATGAAACTTTCCAGAGTAATTTTTTTGTATGGTTAATATAACACAAGCAAGGATATGAATTGTTAACCACATGTGAATTTATTAGGAAGAACTGGAGAATCGTCCCTAATAATAGAGACTGCTTCAGGCAAGCAGCTTGTCACACCTGCACTAAAGCATAAACAAGAAAAAATGTTACTAAATATGAAATTGGTCTAAACCTCCACAGCGGTCACAATAGAAACTTTATAATTGATTGTCAGGCATGTCACAGCAAAACCAATAATCCTAAGTAAATGTGCAAGGCTCTTTTCATTACTTTTATAATGATTTTAATAAGACTTTCCAGGCAGCACTTTTTAATGTCATTAATCAAGTTTTTGAGAAGTTACAGTCACTTTTTCTTCAGTCTTCTGCCATAGAAATTTACCTGAGGCATTATATAATCATCCAGAAATGTACTGTCTATTGTACCTTAGTATGAATTAGGAAATGGACAGGAATAATTGAACTATCTCATGAGATAACAAAAGTTGTGAGAATGAACTTCACACAGCAGAAATACACATCAGGAACATTCCTTTCATAGCATGCTTTCTTATGGGACAAATATTTGTATGTTAGAATCCCACACCATAGGCCTGATTCTTTATTCATATCAGAGAGAGTAAGTAACTTTTTGCAAAATGATAAGTCTAATTAAAATATAATACAAGGGAGTTCAGAGCTATAGCATGTTAGGAATTTTTAATGTAACTTTTTACCCTAAGAAAATGTTAGTTCAATAAAAGCAAAATAATTTCCAGGACAGGGTTTTTTTCTATTTCTTCTTTCAAAATAGATCAGAAAAGAAGTTCTAAAGTTTTCAAAAGCATTGACTTTGAAATTATGTAACTAAATAAATACCTTTTTCAGGTTGAAATGTTTCATAGCCTTTACCTCTTATAGTGAAGAAGGCTTACTTTGAAATAAAAGAAAAAATAATCATTTAGACTGGATCTAAACTCGTGTTTGGTTTTGCCTTATACTTAAAAAAACCCCTGAAGATACGTCCTTTTTGTTTGCCTTTTCTTACCTTTTTTTTTTTTGGTGGTTGTGTTTTGGTTTGGTTTTGGTTTTTTGTTTTTTTTCCCCAACAAGAAGAGAATCTTTTTCAAGGTAGTTCTAATCACCATCATAACATAATGGTTTAAATGAATGGATGATCGTACTACAGCAAGACAAGTGTTTGGAAAGCTGCTTTTTAAAGAACATGAAATAACTTGTACTCCCTTCAGGATTCAGGGGGTAGGGAAGTACTGATATTCTTACCAATGGCTCATCTTCGGTGAAACTCCTTGCTTTAGCATGACAAAGCAAAATCTTGGTTTGCTAAATTGGATAATAAATATAGCCTGGAAGCTCTCAGTAGCTCTCACTTATCTTTGAGGGGTTGCAGCATCTAAACTATGGGCATTTAATTGACTTTCATGATTGGAAATGGAAAGAATCCTTTTACTCAAGTAAAAATAATTTGGACGTGTCTATCAAAAGTTTAATTTTGGCCTGATTCTATCCCTTTGGTGATGAAGGTATGTTCTCTTTCGGTGTCCTAGAATTGATAAAATTATCTTTCTCAGAGTTTTTCTGAACCACTGGTATATATTTTCTTTCCATATTATATATGGGTAATAGCTACCGGGTTAGAACAGAAAGGAGGGCTGGTATTTTGAGATTTTTGTTTGTTCTGTTTCACTACATTCTGGAAGCCATGTAAAAAACAAAAGCAAGAAAAATCCTTAGATGTCAACGGGGAAAAAAGGCTATTGGAAATGAGAATAAGATGGAAATTGGAAATCCTTCTCAGCATCTGAAAACAAACCCCAAATTATACCCTGGATTTGAAAGAGGTGATGAGTCATTTTCTTTGTGTAACAAAAATACATTGCAGGATTTCTTTCAGGAGGGTTTACATAGATTAGTTTTTGTATCATTACATCAGTTTGTATATGGTCTTTGGTTTTTTACAAGTTTTCAATCTTTATCTTGCAGTTTTAACAACAAGATTCAGTAAAAAAGGACATTCTACCATAATAATATAAGACTAGAGTTTAACATAAGAATAGAGTGACCAGGACAATTTATCTCTGCACATCTCATCCTTATGAAGTAGAGGATATTTGCTAGCAAGGTGAAAAAATATTTTGTTCCACTTTGTAGTTTCTAAAACACAAATTAAAAAAAAAAAAGTGAAAGCATTTAAAAAAACCCATAAAATTAATGTTTGACTGTGTAAGCAAGCATCTTTTTTCCAGTAACTTTGGTTGTGAAATTATATTTTTATTATTATTTGCATAACACTCTTTGCACTGAGAAAATATTAAAGCATAGTCTGTCTAATTTCATTAAGGACTGTTCATGGTTACAGTTTTACTAATATGTTCATGATGTACAGCTTATTGACCTTGTGATCTTTTGAGCTTCTCTATTATTTCATGTGCTTTTCATGGTTTCAATTTCATTTATTTTATTTATTTTATTTCCCAGTGATCTTGGTTCAGCTTAAATCAGTTTGCTGTAAATGACATGCTATACATTTGTTGCTTAGCTTTCATAGGAAAAAAAAAAAAGAAAGAAAGAAAGACAAACTTCCATAATATAGAGGATTTATTTATATGTAATAACTGAGTACTGTCAACTGTCAACTTATGTCACGGCAAAATACTTGAATGTCCATACGACTCCAGTGCCACACATGAAACTAGATGAAAATAAGTAGTACGTTTCACTGACCTTTAAATTGAAATAATTTCATGCTTAAGTTGTACTAATATTGGCTATATCCATTTATTACAGTTTCAGATAGTGATGATATGTAGTTCTATGCAAGCTCCTTGATTACTTCACAAAATGAGGCAGTCCTAATCTAGCTCCAGAGAACACTCAGTCAATATTATAAAATCAGCATGTTCGTTTTATTAGAACATATTCAAATCCTTTTGATTCTGACCTCAGAAGAAAAAGAAACAGCGCTGTGCAATAATGAGTGAAAGCTAAGCATCACCAAAATCAGTGGCATTAACTATGTTTCTGATTTCTAATGGATTTATGGATTTTTGTTGTTATTTAAGTCATAATGGGAAATGCATCCTTTGTCTATTTTGTCCTATATATGGTTTTCAGATATCATGAACAAGAAAATAAGTTCCTAGATCTATTGTCATTCCATTTTGAGCTATGTGGTCAGTTGTCGTTTGCTGAATTACTTCAGCCGAAAGAAAAGTGATGAGTACCCAACTTTTGACACCAGGGCAGTATTACACAAACTCAGTACACACTTGTATATGTCCGAACATACATTAGCTGTTCAGTTTGTGATTCTGTTACATGCTTTATTCCCAGTTTCTAAGGATAAGCTTGGTAAAAGCAATGTGTCAATTTCACTACTCCCCGTGGAAAATAGTTTTTTTCTTAATGAGTAAGAAATAAAAATTCTCTCTCTCAAAATTTGAAATACATATGTATGGAATCAGATCAGACAGAAGACAAAACTCATTTTAAAAAAGTTTTTCTTGCTAAATTAAATCAACTTACGTATACAATACATAACCGGTCATATATTGCCTTATATTTAAGTTCAACTGGAAATAAGAAAGTTCTGTTAGCATCTTCCTTACCAGACCTTATTTGTCTTGAGTATTTTATGAATGGAAATATTTGCATACATGCACTTTATGTTGAAAAATCAGGATTCCTACTACTTTTAGCAACCCTGAGCATTATCGGTCTAATCAAGTCCCATAATTTTCTATTGGACACACATGAAAACAATCACTTCCTTCTGCCATAATCATAATGATACAGTCTGAAAGACATAACTGAGAAATATTGGCCTGTGTATGAGCTAGCTCCAAACTTCTCAAAGAAAGAGAAAAAGAGTACACCAGTAGTGACTTCTGGAAGTAACTTTGTGACCTATCTAATATTATACTCTCAGCCAGCAACACTCAGATTCCTGATCTGACTTTTCTTTGTCTCTGACAGGTAGTGATGATTTTTTGGTCATTGTTTTCTTTCCCTTTTTTAATTAATTCATTATTAGGGCACCATTACCCAGTAGCAGAGTCCCTATACTTAACAGGGTGAAGAATTAATCTTTTAACTGTTTATTAGATAAATCACTGGGAATTTTAATTAACCAGTTCTGCAATACTTAAAGATATGTCCCAACAAAGAATGTTAACATCTTACAATGTTACCAAACTCTCTTGAAAAAGTGTGAGAATGGTGGGATGCTGAAACAAAATTTCTGTCCAAGTTATCAAATATTTGATTAGAAGTTTTCAAGACTATGACTCTGAAATACAGTGACCATGCCTCAGTGAGCAGATGAATTAGCAGGTCGCTTGAGATCCTCTTCAGCCTTTCACTCTGCATGTATTTTTACCATAGATCAAACAGTGATTTTTATCTCCGTTCCATCCAGGGAGCGGGACTAGAGGCAGGACTGAACACAGGCACTCCTATGGTGTCACTGGGATCAGCCATAATGGCGGCCTGGGCCCAGGGGCAGGGTGGAGGCTGGGCAGGGAGAGCCAGGCCTGCTGGTGCCCTCAGGGCCCTGAAAGTCAGGAGCACAACTCTCACCTGGTTTTTTTGTATATTCGTATGCGTCTATAAATACACTCCTTCTTTCAGTCACTTCCTAAATATCTGTTATTTGCCACCATCAAATCCAAGATAGTAGTTTAGGTGAGATGGCCTGGGACTCCCACAGCATAATGCCTGATCTGATCTTCAGAACAGCAGAGAATATTTACATTTTACAGTATTTTACTCTCATTGTAGTGAAGCAGTTAACCTCTGTATCCCTATTTTTAAAATTCAAAGCTCACTTTATTAGGAAGCTACATTATATTAAGCAATATTATATCATGCTATACTATATTAATTATAGCTATATTTATTATATTACATTATATGTGCCATCACATAGCCATATTTTGTCAATCTGTGTAATTTAATTGTACATATTGATCTGTTAACAAAATATGATTCAATGTGAATAAGGAAATAAAAAACAGGACTGGAATTTGTGGGGCATTGATGTAAACTTAATTCTACTTCTGAAAGTTTTGCATAATCTTTCAAACTTTTTCTATCAAATGGAGTCACACTCAAGTTCACAGTACTTTACAGTATAATGGTGCAACTGAACATATACATTCATATATCAGAGAAACAGAAATTGCTGTGATGGGAATATTTAGACTACAAATAAACTGGAGCAGTTACAAACTCTTTTTAAAGAAAACAAAAAAAAACCCACAGAAGAAAACCCGAACTAACTTAACTCCTTAACAGCATCTTTCATGGTAAAGGTTAGTTCTTACACAATATTAATGCGGCAAGCTGACAGTATTTACTATTTATAGCCTAAATCAGCTGTGAGTATACAGTATCATGGTGTTATTATTGCAGCGTGAGTGCAGGCAGCTGTGGTTCTTTATGGCCTTACTCACATGGGTTGAAGGGCTTGGGTTTGAAAGCTCCCCATCAGAAGCTGGACCAGAAGCAAGGTTGTCTTCTTTTTACCCCATCTTGCCTACTCATGCTTGACATTTTTATTTGCTCTCTCCACATCCTTTTGCAGCTCATCTGCTCACAGTACTTTTTATCTGTGTGCTACATACAACTAAGTTCTCTCTTGTTGGTCACATTAATCACATACTTACAGAAAAAGATTGTTCATTATGCCTGGCATGCCATCACAGTATTACAGAATGCTTACATACTTTCATTGGATGCATTATTTCAGTATGCTTATATTTGAGTTTAAGGAAAGCTAATATTAATCACACAGTGATTAACACACTTTAGGCATCACAGGCTTCTGCTTTCACTACAATGCTTTCATATCTTAAGTTACTTAAAACATAATATCATACACCTGTTTCTAAAACAAACAGTGCACATGCAAGAAAACATTAGTGACTTTATAATCTTACACAAAGTGCAGTTACAAGCATGATGTCAGTGAAAACAATATAGAAATAGCTGGAGTAGGTATGCACGAGGCATACAAATTAGGATTAATGTGAAAACTCTTGGTGAAGTAATCCTTTTTTCCAACAGTAATCTCT
Organism: Grus americana; assembly: GCF_028858705.1. Classification (NCBI taxonomy): domain Eukaryota; kingdom Metazoa; phylum Chordata; class Aves; order Gruiformes; family Gruidae; genus Grus; species Grus americana. The sequence continues at coordinate 19,185 of NW_026561345.1, read as the reverse complement.
TCCAATATGAATGAAATGAGGTGGGTTTTGTTTCCTGTTGTGAATATCTAGAGAAACAAAAATAAGTTTTGCCGAAAAAGTTTCTACACCTGTACTGATTTCTTGCAACAATGTAAGTACAATTTTATTGTGAAGTGTATCATGTGTGTATGAATATTCTTTCTTTTAATAACATTTGCAAAATTAGAAAGAAAAATAAAAAGGATGACATTGTATTGCAGCAACGATATGGAAATTCAGCAATTACAAAGTCAGAATCCTTAAATCCTTATTTATGTCTTTACAGAGAGGTGGCTGAGGGTAGCAATGAGAAGAGACTGGACTTTATCCTGAATAGTCTCCTGAAAAGACATAACAGAGTTTTTTGGGGGCTTTGTCCACACTAACTTTCATATTACAGTAACTCAGAGCCACGATTCGAATCTATGAGGTCTTGCTTAAGACTGGCAAGAGGGGAAATTGTATGTTGTAGGTATAAAAAAAAAAAACCAAATTAACTAGGTTAACTGAAACTCTGCCTTAACTTTTTAATAAGAAAAAATATGTTAATCGCTGGAATAAATAAATAATGTATCACTTTCCAGAGCATATTGTGACTGAAACTAAAACATCGACATCTGAAAGGTGTCAAATTAAATACAATTACATTATTCCTTTATATCTTTAAAATAAAGCCTCTCCAATGTTATAACTGCTAAAAGACAGATACATAAAACATTAACTTCAAGTTAGATGCATTGACCAAATTCAAAACTGTAAGAAGAGAGGGGGCACTTGAAAGACCTTTTAAAACACCTGGGAACATCTCTGGAGTAAAGGAGCAGCTGAAAAGCCAAAGAATCTTCAAAAAAGTAACTTTGAACACCACCAAAAAAAAAATCTTACAAGGAACACCACTTTCACAGAATGACTTTTCTTTAAGGTACACAAGGCTGTCCTACTTAATTTCCTAAACATTTAGGTGATGGTCTTCTACCTGTCTTTGATAGGGTTGACCTCTTTAGACTATGAAAATGAGCTTATAATAGAATGGCTTACAATAAAGTGAAAAAACAAAATAATCTACATGCATTTGTCTCTGGATAGACACTACTGATCTGGGAAGACAGATTAAATTTATAATTTAACATTTTTCTTTAACCTGCGATAAAATAATTTCTTATGCTTTCAGTTAATTTGTTTAAGCAGGTATGACGTGTATGGGCACAAGGGAGAGAGGGATTTTTTGCAGACATGTCAAATGGTTAGATGCTATTAGAAACTGAGTAGGTATCTATGAAATAAATGACTGTAAAGGCACACCATGATTCACATTTTTAAGGATATTGTGTTTACAGACATTCATTTGAAAAACCTTTATACTCTATATTGCTTTCATAGAAACTAAAAGATTATTTCAAGTTAGTATTTAAAACAAGCAAATTACCTACTTTAGGTACATTTACAATAAGAGCCTCTACTTGAGATAACAGCAGTTACATAAAAGAGGTCACTTATTTGAAACTGCACCCTGTAGGCTCCTGATTCTCATTTAAATGATCTCCTTGTTTTCGACGTTGGAATTTTCTGCTTCAGAGATCATGTCTCTTTCTTTTGTTGACAAGTCCAAATTCTTTTTTTGCTCTCCAAATGACTTCATTTCAGCATAATATAGAAATATTCCTACTTGGATATGCTTTAATAGCAATTTATGCCTACTTTCCTGTACAGCAAACAAAGGCAATTAACTCTTTTTTTAATACTCTCCGATTATACCTAGATATAGAAGTAATGACAATAATCAAGGCTGAAGTGAGCAGCCCTTATTGATGGTAAAGAGAAGCAAAGGGATATATGTCTCTGATGTCGTGTTTAGCATATTTGTTGTAATAGGCAAACGTGCTTCTGTCTCCATCATGCACTTCTTGTGAAAGGCCTTCTATGCATGGAAAACTCACCTCTCACAGGCTGCCGCTGATCAAGATTGCTGAGAGCTGTAGTAGAGCAGTAGTGCATGTATTCAAATGCTTTATCAGTTTTTTGGGGGGAAAAGGAAAAAAACAAAGTGCACAGTACTTGCAAGTAACAAAATGATGAAAAAAAAGTTATCGTTCATCCAGAATGAAAACCAAGTACTCCAGACAACTCATATTTAAAAGAAAAAAAAAAATAATTAATTAAATAATTAAGAATTTCAAAACCACCTCTACCTCTAAGATCTGGCTAGTACAGTTTAACCCTACAAGAATCAGTGGAAAATGGAATCGTACTGTTATGTTTTGGAATCTTTCCAATCATCCACAGTAACATTTCTGTTTCTCATATTATTGCAGTTTTAGGACTAACATCCAGGGAACCTTCAAAGGTTCCAATAGCTATACTTCATATCATGGGAAAAAGTTGTGGAGCTTATTTCTTGCATAGATATTAATCCTAAAAAGGGATCATTACATGCCCTTTGCAATAATTGTGCAATTACATAATCATGATATATTTTAATAAATACATAATAATATTTCTGTGGAGATATATATGTGATATATATAAACACACACACATACATAAATAATTCATTGGAACTGTGAGACTCAATAGAAATTATTAAAATTTCAAATATTGAAACCTATGCAAATATTGAATATCTCATAGTATCTTATTTAATGAGAATATAAATATGTATGTAGTATTATTTAAATGTTTCAAAATTTATTTACACTGTTTTGCCAATTAGTTTAATTTTATCCACTTAAGCTATTATTTCACAAGAAAATAGCAAATATATGGCCAAATTATTTAGCAAATTATTTTTACAATTAAAAATATAAGTAAAATTAAGCCCTTTATTAACATCTGATAGTAAATCTCTGAGAAATTGGGAGACCTATTTTTGTGTATTACAAAGAATACAGACTTGCTAAATTCTGATTAGTGAGATTTTCCTACATAGTGCCTGCATTTAGTCATGTGAATATATAAATTCCTTGAAACTGAGAAGGTAGTCATTGAAAGTAAATTTGCTTTTTCTGTTTAGGCTGGTGTATTGCTTTAAACACTTCGACAAACTGCATAACGAAGGATTTAGTCTCAGTAATGAATGTCATGATCCCAAAAACAAATGCGGTAAACTGGTTTAGAGCAATGATATAGGGATTGTCGATTTTTTATAGAATACACGCAGAGTGTAGCCTGTTTAAGGCTCCCCGTATCTGGCTGAGATGCAGTATGCATGGCCTAGTACTATGACACCTGCTGTGACTTTACATTATGTTTCAAAATAATAGGTTCTGCAAAAGGAGCGAATGCCTTTATACTATAGTAATTGATTGCAAGCATCAATACAGCAGCTGCTTTTGTGCACTCAGGAATATCTTTATTTTAGGATTGTTGCTTTTTTAATAGCTTTACGCTTTTTTTATAGCAGCTCCCACTATTCTTTAGTGGTATTATTTCAGAGGCCTCTGCTAACAGTAGGGGAGGAGCTATAAAAGTGAAAAGAAGGAACCATTTTTTTTTACTGAGAGTATCCTATTCAAGTTGTTAAATTTAACATCTGCTTTCCTGCACAGATATAGATACCTGCCGTTAGCTAAAGTCCAGTGGATGGACAGAAGTTGCTTAACAGCAGAAGACTGCTTCTGTGACTTTCACTGTGAACAACATAAAAAACAATACATAATTAAAATCCAAAAGACATGTATATTAAGTAAGATTGTACACATCTTCAGTCTTAGCACTTAGCGAGCACTCAGCAACCAAGAAAGAAGGGTCAGCACTTCTGTGAACTGCTTAAGCACTGCTTGATCTCAGTTTCTTTCACATTATCCTAGAAACATTGAATTTGTATTTAATGTTCTCAGGGGCTCAAAACAAGTATAAGCATAGACATACTCATATGTGCAACATATTATTGAGCTCAAAACTTTCTTATATTACAAGATGGCCTTTTCTGAAATGTTTTATGAACTCACTGCAGTATTATCTAATCATCTCTTGATCATTAAGACATACATCCTCATGAGGAGAAAATATTTTTAATCTTTATTTCACACCTTTTACTGCTTAAAAGGGCTTTAAACATTTTTAGCATCTTTAATTGTCTAAGAGTTTTTTAAAAGCCTTCCTGAGATTGAAATTTACCAAATGTGTATAAGGTCCGTTTTGTTTCCCTCATGCCTTAGGTAATAGACCTATATGAAGTACAAGAAGAATTCACCATTACAGAAAAATAAAAACAAAAATACCCAACCCGTCATCATGAGCAGGGGTTAAATTCTCAATTTACCGAGTTAGACATAGACTGTAATCCTACCCTCTATGGAATTAAAGCCCTTTACACATAGTGTCAAAAATTTCAGATGGGTCATTTCACATAAATAAAGGAACAAATAGAAATTTGAGTAGGGAGGAAATAGGAGGCAACAGGACTTTTACCTTGGTCTGTTTTTTAAAAGGAAGCCCAGGGCACTACTGCTTTATTTATGAGAAGTTCTATCCAATGAGGGACATCAGAAGAGAAGGAGGTGTGTTTCCTAGGCAAGGAAGATGCTACAGTTTATACTCTCACATCACGTGGAACGTCCATAGCTAGAGGGTTGAGCAGCCTCACACCATCTTCCCTTTTTCAAACTCCACTGAGAAATTTCTGTAATCTGATCAGGTTTGGGCGGTTACTACATGCCAAGCTGAATAGCCTAGGGCAGGACTGAAGCACTTCTAGGCAAATTCAAAACAGGAGCTTAAGGTGCTATGAAAATTTGATGCAGAAATTTCAGCTTCCTACAACATCTAAGGGCATGCAGAACATCCAGGTGTCCCCTGGGGAGGGAAGTTTTAATGATCTATGTTTTGGATTGAGGCACATTTTTCCAAAATTCCATTTAAATGGATTTCTTGTCTGTACATTGTCCTTCCTAGACCATTTCTGCAGCTTTACTGTTCTGAGCATGAAGCACAGGACATCTAGATTCTTTTCCCCCTTAATGGCTGGGCCATTCAAGAAAGACAAGAAGAAAGAAATGCATGAGACTACTTTCCATGGTCCCTCATCTTGAAACTGGACAAACCTTTAACACATGTAGGAAGAAGAAAAAAAGAATGTTCTCACTAACAATATTATAAAGAAGAAGAAAATAAATCTTATCTGAGAAGCTATAAAGTGACCTGTGGGGTAACAGAACATACAAATGCATAATTACAGGGTAGGATTTAAAGAGATTCATGCTTTTCTGCACATATTCTGAGTCTGCTTGATATAAGAAAATTTTTGGTAAGAAGCTATATAACTGCTCTACTGTGGCCAAGCTAATACGCCATTTCTTTTAATACTGTATGAATTGTTTATCTTCTCCTAAATCTACATAAAATGAGCACAGCACTATGCTAACCCAGATATGTGTCTTTCAGACTTCAACCAGTGCAGATCCAGCCAACTTAGAATCCTCAAAGGATATCATCTCTCTGTAGAGACATGGCAAGAGAAGAAAATTAAAGCACATAATTTATTATACTACCCTTGCTTGCATTGATATATTCCACTCTTGACAAACTGATTAATAATTTGAAAAAGCCAGGACTATAACATTTTCAGCAATTTAACATAAGATGTGATTGTATGCTAATCTGTATTGTACTCTAGTAACATATTCTATAGAAAAGTTAAAAATTTTCATAATCTTTTATTTTAGTTCCCAAATAGTCTGTTGCATTGTCAAATGCAGTGAGTGAAATTATATAAAAAAGGAAATGTTTTCTTGCAGTTAGGAAAAAAAAAAAAAACATTTGAGCAATCTCACTCTTATGTCAGTTGGGACTTACCAGAACTCCAGGGACCATTCTGGGACAGTCAGATCTTCTGAGGAACCCTTGGGGAAACCAGAGTAATCTTTAGAAACAAAACCTCAGCATTCCTAGCCCACCAGGGCCAGTTGGGGGTCTGGCACGTGGCTCCTCCCTGTTGAGAAGTTGTACACTGACAAAAATTGGCAGTCTTGAGATGGCTTTAAGAGAGTCATGTCCCTGAAAAGATTTTGTAACTACAGATCCTGATGTTCAGTAAAATTGATATTTTTGTCAGTTTCATGATGGGTAGACAGCTGAGACAGAAAATATTTTTATATATAATCTTTCATTTAAAATATAGGAAAACTAAGAAAGATTGTATGTATAGAAGTAATGTCACATATTGAAATGTATATACATATGTAGTACTACATATATGTGTACTTCGCAGCTGAAATATGGAAACTTTGTATTTTGATCAGCTCTCCTCAGAAGGTTATAATCTACTTGCATTTCTGCAAAAACTCTCATATATAACTTCTGGTAAGTCATTTATTTTTCTTCTTAATTTACAATAGAGACAAAACAGCTTCTATTTTTCCTTTGTCCTCAGTTTACATTGTACAAGCTGTGCAGCAGGTCTTTTAGGTGTCTGCACAATAGGCCCTATAGTACAACAGGGCCTTAGTCTCAGCTGGAACATCTAACCATTACTATGATGAAATACTGATAATAACACGTATTCATTCAGTGAACTATTTTCAAAGCATAGAATTTAAAAACCATGAAAAATAACAGAATGCATTGATGAAGCAGCTAGAGTTAGGGAAATATTTAAGACTAAAAGACAGCTGTTATTGGCAATTTTGTAATGGATATTTCCCATCTCTCACATCTGTTTTTATTAGTTAAGATACAAATTTATAATGAGAATGCTATTTAACTGAAAATTATTTCTTCCGTACTAATAGAGATCTGCCATTAACAGCCACCTACTCCTCCATGACAGCTTCAAGAACAGTTGGCAAACTTTGGCTTTTCAGGAACGTTTTATTTTTGTAGTGGCTTCCAAACAAATTTAATTGAATTTCTATCAAAAGCTGTTGCTGCTGTATTTGAATATTAACTAACTGATGTGCTTTAGGTAGATTAAGCAAGTAAAACACAACAAAAATAATTCAAAATGTTGTTTAATCAATAATAATAAGATTTAAAGGCTGTATAAACCATTAAGCAATTGTTATTGTTCAATTCTGTCTATTGAAAATTAGGTAAGAGGTATGCATCCAAATAATGCAAGGAAAAATGGCTAGAGAGCATTTCTTAATGTGTTTGTGTTTGTTTGGTTTGGGGGTTTTGGGGTTTGGGGTTTTTTTGAGCCTCAATTTATTAGAGAAACTTTTTCATTATTAAATTGACTGATGTTTTGGAACTCAGTTTTGCAAGACACTTAAAAATCTCAGTTGTCATAGGTGTTTTTAGGTGCTCAAATTATGCAAAATCTGACAGGATGAGGTTCCTAATTATTAAAAGATCATGTTGATTTTTTCAATAGCAAACAACTAATGAATTATTCATTCTCTGAGCTGTGCAGAGAAAAATAAAAAAAATTGTTTAGAAAACCTCAGTATGCTTTTAAACAATAATAGACTAGAGGCTTAAGATAATTTAAGATGAACAAATAACATTTCCTAGGCAGTACTGTTGTGTCTATACTATCATTGCACAGGTATCATCAGAGTTTCTAAAGTCTTTAGTACTTTTCTACTGAGATTAATATTGAAGTTCCTTTGACTTCAATAAAACCAGAGTTAGCACCACAGAATCCTTTTAAAGATTTCATTCTGTAGGTCTGTGGTCTCTCAGTTTTTTTAATGCAAAAACTTCTGTTAATGTCATCTTGGCTTTCCAAATATAAAAGAACAAGATAAAGAAAATCACAGTAGAATTATTTGGTACATTTCAAAGACACAAAAACAATTAACATGAATTAGAGAGACTTGTTTTCTACCCTCCACTGCACATTTTTATTGGATATTGAGTCTGATTTTGCTTCACTGGAAGTCAGTGAGCTTTCCTTTTCTGGCAGTGGAAACAGAAGAAAGTCATTAGCTAACTACGGTGAGAATCAAGAATGATCAGGAATAGAATGGCCAAATTTTGAAATAAGCATGACATTTTCAAGAGTCCATCTTAGCAATAATGGAAATGGCAAGACATTGATTTCTATTTTTTTATACTTCATTTCCCAAGCTGAAGAATAAACTTGTTTCATTCTGACAAAGTCCAACTGCAATGTAAGAACAAATGAAACCACGTTTTAAAGCAAACTGGCAAAGAAGAAATTTAAAATTATCAAGATTTTTTAAATCATTATTCTTTTTCTTCTAACTTACCTGGTAAGTAGATTAATTATGTCAGGTTCTGACTATCAATGTGTATTTAGACAGTTTCTATCATCATTAATTATCAGTCATGAGTGGAAGTCTCTAGTTGTTACTAGAATTAAAAATAATCACCATTAAATGAATTAAGAAAATAATATGAGAGTGGAATACTACATACCAGTTACACAACACAGCATCATCAGGTAAAGATTAAATTTCTATGTATCGTAGCTTTTAAATTATTCCTTTCCTAATGGGAAACTCATTGAACCCATTAAGTCTGTTGGTTAAAATTTAGGAATACAAAAATCTAGGAATCAAGTGGTTCTCCTAGATCTTAAAGCCCTGTCCCTAGCATGTGCTGGTATTTCATAACCCTCCAGGCAAACTCTGCTTCTGACCTGCAATTCCACCTTCCTCTTCCATCCACCTCTCCAGAGCAGAGGACCCATATTTTATCAGCTAGATCTGTGCTGGTTTTGGCTGGGGTACAGATAATTTTCTTCACAGTAGCTAGTACGGGGCTATATTTTGGGTTTGTGCTGAAAGCAGTGCTGATACCACAGGGATGTTTTCGTTACTGCTGAGCAGTGCTTACACAGAGCCAAGGCCTTTTCTGCTTCTCACCCCACCCCACCAGCGAGGAGGCTGGGGGTGCACAAGGAGTTGGGAGGGGACACAGCTGGGACAGCTGATCCCAACTGACCAAAGGGATTTTCCATACCATATGGCGTCATGGTCAGCATATAAAGCTGTGGGAAGATGAAGGAAGTGGGGTGAGGTATGTTTGGAGTGATGGTGTTTGTCTTCCCAAGTAACCGTTATGCGTGATGGAGCCCTGCTTTCCTGGAGATGGCTGAACACCTGCCTGGCCATGGGAAGTGGTGAATGAATTCCTTGCTTTGCTTTGCTTGTGCATGCAGCTTTTTTTCTTACTTATTAAACTGTCTTTATCTCAACCCACGAGTTTTCTCACTTTTACCCTTCTGGTTCTCTCCCCCATCTTGCTGTGGGGGACTGAACCAGGGGCTGTGTGATGCTGAGCTGCCTACTAGGGTTAAAGAATGACAAAGTCCCACTTCTATTCTATTTCCAGTATGCCCACAATAGTCTTCTCCTCCAACTCACACAGCATGGAGTGCTTTTTCACTTCACTCTGTATGCAGGATTCTTCACTTTCCTCTACTTTTTTTCCGGAATAAAACCTCCAAATTTTCGTAAGATCCCTTCCTCGAATGCAGCCACAAAAGAGGAAGGGCCAGGAAGTTGGCTGCCCTTGTTAAAGCTCTCAAATGGTGGAAGTAGAGGAGATCAACAGCACTACAACCACCTGTTTTTTAATAGTTTTGCATTCCACCTATAATTAAAACCAATACAGTATATACTTTTTCCTATAACTTCCTATTTTAATTATCTTTTCCTAAGGAATATTGTATAGTATCTTAGCATGCCATTATTGACCAAACTCCTGTGAGAGGCCGGACTGCAAGAACATTTGTCTCAAAGATCGCTTGCTCAAGCGGAAAACCCCTCCAGCTACTGATCCCGATAAGGACGATTGCCGGGTCATCCGCTGGGTCGTCATAGAGACTTTCAGCCTGCGAAACACGGCCTGAGGCGTCACGCGCCGCGGAGTCAGGTGACAGTCGCCTGAAGAACGGGGCTGGAACTGCAAGAAGTGTGTGTGCGTGCCCACGAACGCGGAGCCGTGTCGCACGTGCCGTCGTGAGAACCGCCTCCGGTATAAAAGGGGACTGCCAAGGTGAGGGGTGCGCGCCTTCGCCCACCGTCACAGAACGAGAGGTTTGGACCCCCGAGACGGACGCTGCGGATCCGTGGCGGTGACTATTCTTGCGATTCTATCCCGGAGTCTTGCTTGGTTTTCTGCCTTTCTTTTCTGCTCTATCCTATCGCTCTTATGGGTTACTTTTACCTTTTTTTTTTTTACTTTTTTCATAATAAAAACTGTTTCCAGTATATGGCATTTGACTTTCTGTCTTAATCTCGCTCTTGGGGTCGTATCAAAACTTCCCCGACATTGGATCGGGACAAGTCCCAAACCAGACTTTTTCCTTATTTCTTAAATATTGGTGTAAGAGTATGTGGAAGGAGACAGTGCTCCTTCAGGATATCTGGACAATGACCGTTTAAATGCAAAAGAGGACTGATCGCTACAGTCCGTCCTATCTTCTTATTAAATCATTTTTTTAAACTATTTGTGTAATCTCAATGTCTGTCCTCCTTGTGTGTCGGTGCTGCAAGGACTAGGTGTCAGCTACCAGGGAGACCAGTATGGGTGGATTTCGAGCCAGCTACTGGAGTCAGACCAGGGGTGCAGGCACCCTGGCCTGTGGTGTCAGCTGCAGGAGCCAGTGGGGGTCCCAGTTCCACCTACTGGAGCGTATGGCTGCCAGCCACTGGGGTGGGAATGGTACATGTCCTGAAAAACCAGCTACTAGGAGCGACTGGTGTGAGTGAGGTGAGCAAGGACCTCAGCGCTGGTTGCTGGAGAGAGATGGCTCCTGGTCTGTATCTCCTCCAAACTGGGTGTGCGTAGGGTGTTCATGTGTATTTGCTAGCAAACCTCAAGCAGGACCAGCCAGCAAGTAGGAGACCCTGGGTTGGGCTGGGGTACCAGGCAGAGAGAGGGCCCAGGCTGATATTCAGGGACACCTGAGACTGCAGGGTGTCTTTGAAATGAGTGTGTGAGTGCGTGCTTGTTTGCTAGCGAGCACCAAGCTGGACCAGAGAGCAAGTGGGAGATCCATGGAGCAAGTAAGAAGGCCTAGGATCTGGTCAGGGGTTGGACTGACAAAGGGATCATGCCAGTACTCAGGGGATTGCCAGTGGTTGTGAATCTAGGGAACGTCATGTGTGTGCACCTCCACCTCTGCTTCTACCAGCTGAAGAGGAGAAGCGGACTTGGCTGTCTGGGCTTGAGTTTTATGTGAGTCCTGTATGTAGGTGCCTTATCTGTGACAGCTCGTGTCAGTGTCCTCTGTGTGTGTGTGTGTGTGCGCCTGTGTGTGCAAACGCGCGTGTGTGTGCGTATGTCCGCATGTGTGTCTCTTGGACACGTACACAGCTTTGCTAGTGGTTGAACCTGCAAATGGGAAAGCAGCAGCCATGTCCCTTGGGCTGGGCAGAGACGCCGGGTCCCCGGGCACTGCGCTGGGCTCCAGCAGCCAGGACTGAGGGTCCTGGGCTAGAGCCACTGGAGGTGGCCACTGGTCCTAACATCCCTTAACAGATGGCACTGTCTGTATTCATTCTTCTTCAAGGATTTCAGCACAATTTCTGGTTTGACACTTCTCTGCCTTAAAAAATTCTGCTAAAACGTCGTTGTCTTGTTCTCCTGCTTTCTCCCTCATGTATGTACTAAGTGATCAAAAGTAATTTTGCTTTCTCTTCGGGACCTCTGGCTACTGTACATTCCTTCTAATCTTAAAGCTATTTAGAATGAGAGAACATTTTTGTTCCTCTGTTGGGAAAACAAACTAGGTTTTGAACAACATCATTTATCAGGTCTGATTGTGATTATTGACTGACAAAGACTGCAAATGTTATAGAATATATTTTAAAAAAAAGAATTTGAGATCTTTTACATCTCTTCACTTTTGTGTACCAGTTCTTGAATGCACTGTCTGTACATTCCCTGTTTATGTTTTAGTGCTCTCTTTACCTCTAGTATAGAGAAAATCATATTGGTTTATAAGCACCTTTTGGAAGCAGTAATGTGTAAATGGAACATAAAAATACACAACACTACAGAAAAGGATTGAGTTATACCATTCCAAATGAATTTACTGAAGGCTGTTTTCAGAAACTGGTATGTAAAACAAAGCGCTGAAATCCATGTTTAATCATATTAAGATGCTTGCCGATTTCATACATTCTGAAATCTGCAGTCTAATTGAATTAAATGAAAATGATTAATATATTAATATACTAATTATTATATTATTAATATAACCTTCAAACATTAAGATGCCATTTAAAAGCCAAAAGATACTATAGCTGGCACTAAATTTGTCTCAGATTCCTCAAATGGACTCAGGGAATAAATGACAAAACTGTTGTTCTAAACATCCTAAACAACTGGAATACTGTGCATACATCTAATTCGTTAACTTTTGCAGGGACAGGATTAAATTCCCGTAGTTATTCCCTCTCATGCACATATTTCTTTCAGAAACAGTTTTTTTGTCTCTTCAAATCCAGACAAGAGCGGCCTTACATTTGCCAGCCATCCATAGTGCTTATTGCTTGCTTGTGCCTGAATGTGTAATATTTATTCTTAAGACCAGATTCAGTCATCTACGGAGCAGGCGGGATGTCTTGTAGCTCTCTTGGCCCACTCTGGAATCTAATTCTGATTTTTTGTTCCCAGATAATATGTCTGTTACTTGGGTTTGGACCAACTATGGGCTTGGGCTTATGGTCAATGTTCAGAAATAGCTAGAGTGACCATGAGCTTTCTCCTACAAGATCAGCTACATCTTTCAAGGAGAACTTCTCCCCATTTGTAATCACCCCTATTAGGCAACATCATTTACTACTAGCACTAAAAGACTAGAGACACTGTGGTCTAAAAGACTAGAAACTAGAACACTATTAAAAAGCACTAATTAAACAGTTCATCATAATGCTCATAATTTACCTGCCATACCTTTTAAAATATTAATTACCTTATCAGGTTTATTTTTTTTTCAATGTGAAGTGTTAACTTTTTGTCTTCTTCCTGAAATTTAAGCTTAAGTAGCAAAGTGAATTTTTTTGTTCGTTTTGTTTGTTTGATTTTTCACAGCAGCCTCAGCTTATTTCAGAGATTTTCTTACTAGTGTGTGATGTGCTTATATTTGAGTGTATGTGCAAGTAACAACAGTCACACAGAAAAATCTAACATAAAAATCTATTATAACATCTGTAAAATATTCCTCTCCCTAACTTTAAAAATGTTTTAATTTATGATATTATTTTGTATATCACCTTTAAAGTATGTTTTCTTCCTTTTTATGTGTGCTTTGAAATCTTTTGTTCTGGATGTTTCAGATCACTTTTATGATACATGTATTTTTAAGAAATACTACAGTCTTTTGAAATTTGAGAATGTTTTACCTGCACTGCTAAGGTTTTTCCTTTCATTTTAAGTCAAATGGCCTGAAGCCAACTTTTAATTTTAGTAGATTTTCCACTGCATAGTACCGTTAAGCACATAACACAGCACTGGTTATATTCACTCTAGAAGTGTTCATAATTGATAAAGAACCAAAATAAACTGTAGGTCTAAAATACACTAACTCAGTATTTGAGAAGCTCCAATTAATTGTTTAAATAATAATTTGGTGTTCATTATAATTTTTATCATATTTTTCCATCTGTCCTTAGGGTATATCTACATTCTTCAGGGGACTGAGGCATAAAAATCACTGAACTGGCGCTAACCTAAGCCAGTTAATCAACATGGCAAAATGCCACCCTGAAGATAATAAGGCTTGGCTGCAGCACCTCATGAACGCGGCTAGATTGCTTGTCAAATCATTTGGGTATCTTTGCACTATATTTTGTCAACAGCAGTGGACCCAATACAGGTGTATTGGCTAACCTCGTCATAAGACATCGCTGTGCTTGCCACAGCAGCTGGTACTAATATACGTGGGGGAGGTGAAAGGGTGGGTAATAAACTGAATCCATTGTACCAACCTACCCCCAAAATGTCCCCCAAATGGGGGATGCTTTCTGTGTATCTGTATTCCATCATTAATTTATGCCAAACCATTGCACTTACGTAGACTTCAGTGTGAACATCCTCTGCATCCCCTTAGCTATATGTGTATCTGTGTGTATATGCGTTAATATCTACATTTGTACTGACTGAAGCGTTAGGATATTAGGATGGTCTCTTTCTAGGACAGCTGCAACACAGCACAATATATATGGGATAAGTTATTCCCTTAATGTTATTCTTTCTCCCTCTTTCCACATTTTTGTCTGCAGTTTAAAAATGTAAAGCTGCAAGTAGTCCTTGACCAAAAAAAAAAAAAATTGTTTACTGCACTATATAGCAAACTAAGCTCAGCAGGCCCAATTCATTAATTCTTTATGTGCTTTCTGTTAAAAAAAGAATTAATGAATTTACTCTGAGCTCTGACCTGAAGCTCTCTAGCTCTCTTATTGCCTCCAAACCTCAGAGCCATTATGTGTAAATTTTACAACAGCCATGGTGTCCCTCAGAGATGTGCAACCCCAAAAATAGGCATTTTATAAAGAATAAAAGACTATTCGCTTACAGTAGTTCTGGATCGTAAAAATAAATGCTTAGAAATAGAGAACAGTAACACAAGGAAAAAAAGAGGGAGAATTTCCAGGGGTAGGGGTGGGAAAAAAAAAAGAACAGGCTAGTTTAAAGGACATTTTTGCCTACTTTGCTGTGCTGAGCAGAAAGTGGGTGACTTCTACAAGAAAACAGGCTTTACCCAGTGTGTATGGATTAATCCATATGTCAATGAAAGAATGAACTGATTCAAACTAGGAGCTCTGAAGTTAGGTGCCCTGCTGTCATTGAAATGCCCACTTTCAATTTTCAGACTACATTATGTTAGTTTAAAGTAACACTTCCTCATTACCTGCACAGATGATGGCAGTGGGCAAAGTAACTTGCTTTTCCCTTTGCATAAAAGTTGAAGAAAAAAAAAAAGGTAAGAACAGGAGAGGCACAGCCTAGTACTATATGTGCTGTGCTATGTGCAGGCTAAGTCGGGCTACATTAATATCAGGATTCTGAAACACAGTAATATTCTTAGTTTGTAATGTGCATTTGCCAAATGGAGTATAAACTTACTACTCAATTTAACAAAACACTAAAGGAGCTCACTACAGCATCAGGCTAATTATTATTTAAAATTATTTTGTTGCTCCTTGTTCAGCACTAGCATTATTCACGATGAATTATTTGATTTTTATGTGATATGCATGGAATTGCATGGGGATTCCAGCACAATTTAGCATTCATTTTTGTTCATAATTTTAGCAGAGAGACTTTTTAAAAAATAATGTTACTTCACATAATATTCTTCCTTACATGCTGTAAGATCCTATTCATTCTGCAACTACAAGGGTAGTTTTCATCGTCTTGCTGCAAGGAAATATATTCAGGCTGACAAATTTTCACATCTTCCAGTCACTTATGTGCACTAACCACTGCACTCTAGGGTAACTTCTCTTCTGGCTCGCTGTCTTCTACTGGAGTTGTTTCAATTTGAATAAAATGTTTATTGAGCCGAAGAGAGTAAGCCTGAATATCAGCTTGAACCCTGGTAGTCTGCATGCCACCTGTACTTATTCCTAGCATTTTCATTATCTGTTCATTGTAGTTTATTTTCTCTCTTTTAACCTTTACAGTGTATACGCATTGACGTCTGTGACTGATCCAATGCCAGTAGCATAAGATGAGTCTTTCTAGTGACATCAATGGATTTTGCATAAGACCCCTGTTGAATATGACTATCATATTTCCTAAGATACTTTGTTCTTGGCAGTCTGGGAAGTATTATTGGCCTACATAGGAGAAATACTGGCAAGGAGGGAAAAATAAGACTACCTCTCCTTCTATAGCAGATAATTCCTCCGATGTTCTATAGAATATTGTTTGGGCTATTTAAAATCATCCATAGATCTGTTCAAATTCATTATTGTCAGCAGTATTCATAGTGAACTTTGCTCTTTCTTCCCCATTCAGAACTGAAAGTTTAATTTAGATTTTTTAAAAAATATATCATCATTATTCTCCTATTGTAACACACACTGATTAACACACCAGTGATACTGCTATGACTAATAGATGTTAATAACAAGTAGTTATCAAGACATTAAATCTATACATATCTTCTCATGGAGTATTATTTTTGTAGAGTGAACAAGTCAACGACCCTAAGACCAGGATGTGTGTGTCACTACATTGTGCTAATACAAAGGTAGTTATGTTTCAAAGAAAACCACAGGTCAAAGGCTGTTGAAGAAAAACAGAGAGTTGTTAACAAGTTAACAGCTGTTAACAAGTGCAAGAGCAAGATGAGAACAGAGGCTTTAAAAGTGCAGGTGCAGGAACCGCAAGGGAGGCCCCGGGGCTATCAATAACAATTGCCAGTGGCCAGTAGCTGGTCATTAAAGTGATACAAAAACTGATAGATAACGGAAGCTAATAATAGGGTTAACAAAGAGAAAGAAGAACCATTTCAACACAGATAAAATTTAACATACACAGTAAAACTTAGATATAGCAGATTCAATCACTACATTGTTAATTTAATGAAAAAAAAAGCAAGTAAGTTGACAGTGTTAGAAAATGTACAAAAATAGACTCAGCAGACTTAAGAGTAAAGAGAATTTAACAGCTCCCTTCAACAAGATATTCATCCTGCTGAAGATTTGGGATCAGGGATGCTGATCACTTGTTACCATCTTCCTGGACCCTTTCTCCTGAGGCAATGTCAGGGTCCTGAGGACCCTGCCAGCCCTGAGTGTCTGTGCCCAGCCCCCCCTGGGACTCTCCCCACCCTGCCCAGGGACCAAGACCCCATCTCCACTCTCCCTTCAGTAAACTCTTGGCTCTACACAAAAGTTTTGTTTCCTCAGCCCACATAAATTGCACAACATTTTCAGGCTGTGCCCTCACCATCAGGCTTTGCTGCAGCTTGGCTGCCACACACCAGGTGCTGTATACAGCCTGATGCAAACCACCCTCAGTTTGTGGTGGCTCATTAGTGACCAATGGCTCTACTGCTTCCTGCCTTCATCTAAAACTGTAATATCTATAGGGGGAAAGATTTTTAATAGGGCCAAGAAAATACGTTGTCTCACCTTTTCCTACTACTAGCCAGTTGTTGCAAAGAGTATATATGCAAGATCTGATCTCCTGGTCTATGTTTTGGTAAATGAAACAGACCGGGACTTTTCATTATTTCTGGCTCTGAGAACAAGTCCCGTGACAGAGCTCCTATTTTGAGGGCTTAAGCCACTGCCCTTCCCGAATCCAGATGGAACAAACAAAAAAGGACAGACTGACCACATCTGTTTTACTGGCTGAGAACTAACTCTGCCCTGTTCCATCCCCTGAATTTTACCTGAGCTTTGTTTAAGGAGAGAATATTAGTAGGCAGAGACCAAAACAAGCCTGAGAGTATGCTAACAGTTAAATAGCATGGATTAATGTAGGCCATAGCTCAAGTCTTGCCCTGGCCCTGTTTAAATTATTAGTAAAGGTGCACCTGTGAAGCCCTAGGAAGATTTGTAAGTGATGAGTGTGATTCTTTCAGGCATTCATCTTGCTTTACAGTCCTCTTTTCAGTTCATTTCTTACCACTAATTAAGAAACGCATCATGATATTTAGCCAAAAAAGGCGGCACACAATAACAACAAAATAGCCACAAAATGGAAAGTGCACATAAGCTCTGCTCCGCAGTATTCATACACTGCATGAGATCAGGAAAAAGAAAATTTAGGCAAAAGGAAATAACAGAGCAGTGTTGTGGTAAGGAAGGGTAAGAGATTACTCAAAGAGGTTGCTTTTAATGATCCCATTGAAAGAAGCTACTCTATGTACAAATGATGTTCAGACTTTTCCTATTGTAGACAAGAGTTCACAACAGAGAACAAGCCTGCATTGTTTTTTTTTCCTCTTAATTATTGTTTTGATCTATTAAAATGCATTGGAAATAGATTAACTGCATTTGTTGAATATTTATTGTTATTTCATCTGCCTTAAAATATGAAAGGTAAGCAATTTGTCGATTATGATGAAAGGTCTAAGTTTAGCACAGATTCTACATTCTTTGCTGCTGAAACACAGCTGTGTAACTCTGTCAATATTCTCTAGTGAGTTACAACAGATATCCATAAGTCATGCAGTTATACTGCATCCCTCAAAATTTTATGAAATGGGGGGATCAGGGAAAAAAATGTCATGCAAAGCCTAGTGTTCTCTACCAGATCCTCTGCTAAATAATTTTAGGAAATGGAACAAAAATTTAGCTTGTTAGTATCCATATCAGGGAAACAGACTGTCTGCCTGTAGAGAGGTTTACACCCTGTCCTTATCATCCTTATTTATTCTGCTGTTCAGACCACTTAACAATACCTAGAATTCTCCTGAAGTCTACAGTCCAATGAAAAATAATTATTTTGGTGTTGCTGTTATTGTGGAGACTTCTTGTGGAGACTTCTTGTGCTATTGTGGAGACTTTTTTGTTATTCTTCTTTCCTAGTTGCACGTGGAACTCCAAGAGTCCATAGGTGTTATTTCCTAAGCAGTGTCTCCCTCTGATATCATTAAGTTCTTGCTGGACATGAGCGGACAATGTGCACTTGCAGCCCAGAAAGCCAGCTATAACTTGGGCTGCATCAAAGGAGGTGTGGCCAGCAGAATGATGTGGGTGACTCTCCCCTCTACTCCGTTCTTGTGAGACCCCACCTGGAGTACTGCGTTCAGCTCTGGGGTCCTCAGCACAGAAAAGACATGGAGCTGTTGGAGCGAGTCCAGAGGAGGGCCACGAAGCTGATCGGAGGGCTGGAGCACCTCTCCTATGAGGAAGGGCTGAGAGAGTTGGGGTTGTTCAGCCTGGAGAAGGGAAGGCTCCAGGGAGATCTAATTGTGGCCTTTGAATACTTAAATGGGGCTTTTAAGAATGATAGAGATTTTTTACCAGGGCCTGTTGGAATGGGACAAGGGGTAATGTTTTTAAACTAAAAGAGGGTAGATTGTAGACTAGATATAAGGAAGAAATTTTTTACAATGAGGATGGTGAGACACTGGAACAGGTAGGTGTTCCCATCTACCACAGCGAGGTGGTAGATGCCCCATCCCTGGAAAAATACAAGGTCAAGCTGGACAGGGCTCTGAGCAACCTGCTCCTTGCGGGGGGCGGGGGGGGGGGGGGTTGGACTAGATGACCTTTAAAGGTCCATTCCAACCCAAACTATTCTGTGATAAGTAGTTAAATCACTTGTCCTTTTAAATGTGGAAAATTGAATTTTGCTCATCTC
>NW_026561344.1:0-80983 GCF_028858705.1 Grus americana | reverse complement strand
GAAAACTGCCGCGCTCGGAGCCAGAGGTGGGACGTAGGAGGAGGTTGCACGGTGCGCTGATGGGAAAAACTGACCTCGAGCAGACCTTTTTCCCTCTCAACTCATTTTTCACCGTTTTTCAGACTTTGTTCGGTTCAGCGTGGGGTGGGGAAGCAGCAAAGGGGGGTGGAGCACACTCTCCGGGTGGGAGTGGGGTGAGCATCCCCAGCGCTGCCGTCCGGGGCCGTGCCAGGGGGGGAAGCCGGCGTCCCGAGCAGGGAAAACACGTCGTGAAAGAGCTGGTGGCAGCAGTGGTGCTCGTCGAATGTATTATTTCCTCCGTTAGGATTCACGGTCGTCCTTAAACGCGCACAAGCAGCGGGGGAAAATGACTGACTTTAGGTGGGAAGAGGGAAGCCAGCCGGACGCACTCCCCTCCCGCGTCTCCGTGTTTCCCCAGGGCCGGCCAGAAACACCCTCGCCGGTCCCCTTCCACCCGAGGCATTTTTGCCTTTCGAGCGCTGGCGGTTGCTGGCTGGAATGAACGTTTCGGTGCTCGGGAAGGGCAGAGGCTGCGGAGCGGTCCCTGGCAGGGAGCGCTCGGTACCTGCAGCGCCGGAAACCCCTCACCGAGCTGTAACATCAACTGCAGTAAGGAGCTGCAAATCAATACAGCTCATGGACCTGTTTTTCAGAAGCACGTGAGATCAGGGTTTTACAGAGGCTCAGTTCGTAATGCCTTTGTCAAAGCCCAGCAAATTATGAAAAATTTCAATTTAGCCATTATTGACTTTTTTCAGACAAGATACAGAACAGGTCTTGAAGCAAGTCTATAAATTAAATTTAGCCACGCAGCTCACAGACTGAAAGACTCCTTCATCATTGACAAGGAAGAGGAAGGAAGAGATGAGGAGGGGCTTCCTGACTTGTTTTTACACCTGCTTCTGCAAATCATGCGCACTGTGCTCTGTGGTTGCAAAAAGATGGAGAAAAGGGGGAGCAGGGCAGCAACTATCAGCAGCGCAGTTTTTTAACAGTTAGCTGCCAGGAGTTTGCAAACCCCCTTCCTCCAGCGCCTGCTCCCAAGGCTTGGGGGTTTGAAGTCGGCAGCGACATTTCCCTTTTCTTTTTTCTTTTTTTGCCCCATTTTAATGGGGACCTGTTTCTGGAGCGGTGGCAGCAAATGGACCCCTTGGATCCCAGGAGCACCGGGTGCGACACTGGCCGGGGTTCCTTCTCGTGCTGCGACCAGGGCTGTGTTGCTGCTCCGAAGCTGCAAAGCTGAATTGTGCTTTTCCTGGATAATGTTACCAATCTGCACGAGTTGGAAATGATAATTACATTTTAGCGGGAAGATGGATGCTTCCAAATGACATTTAAATCCATGATTATTGCAGTGGTTTGGTCAGGGAACAGTTGTTATCAATGCCAGCTCTTCCCCTTTGTCACGGATTATTGCGTTTGGGCAGGTCTCCAGCTGAAAAAGAGAAAAATCAAGCCATGTGCTACATGAACCAGGAAATAAATTCCGTGCTATTCAGGGTTCCCATCTCCGCTGGGTTACGCAGATGAAGGGCCGTGTCTCCCACAAGCCTGCTTTGTGCGTGACCGAGCCCTCATGCAGGGGCAGGCTCCCGCAGCGGCGGGCGAGTTGTCCGTCGGGCGCTGGGGGGACGCTGCGGGGGGGACGCTGGGGGTGCTGCCCACCGGGACGGAGGCTGGCGGCTCTGGCTGCACCCTCTTACAGCCAAGGCTGGCTGCGCTATTGAGCCTCAGAGAGGAAGCGATGTCTGGAGGGATTAGGGATGCTATAGCTGTCAGTAATGGAAAAGACAATTTCCCAAACGCCGCTCCCTGGAGCCTGGGGACGCCAGGCACGTTCTGATGCCCAGTTCTCAATTTTATAACGGCTGTATATATCCTTTGTGTTGTGGGAGAGATGTTTATTGACGTAAGTAGCCAATGGTCACCTGAATGCTGCTCGATTTGTTACTTAAGAAAGAACAAATAGTCATATTTAATTGAATGAAAGTATAAAGACTGTGATGATTACAGATGAGAATAATAACAAACGTTTTTCTGAGCAGTGAGAGCAGTATTGTCTGAACGTTTTGTTTAGACACGAAGAGCATCTTGTTTTGTTTTGTTTCATGCCATTGGGAAAGTGTCTGATTTCCTGGGCCGCGTGTCTGCGCGTCCCGTGGTGCTGTCACGCAGGGATGCTGGCTCCCTGGCTCGCCGCTGCTGCGAGGGCTGCCCGTGCTGGCGTGCCTCCCGCAGCCCCCTGCTCGCTCGCCGCGTGCTGGGGATTAGACCGAAACCCCCAACGCTGAATTTCTTTGTGACTGCCAGGATCTTACCTGTAAGATCCAGAAAAAGACGAGTGCGAGCTGCCCGTCCCCAGGATCTGTGTATTCTGCTCTCTGTAGACGTGGCTCTGCCGTTCCCTTCTCAGGGTCACCTTGCTGTAGACCTCCGGCTGCGGTGCCAGCCACGATTCCCGGTAGCGCTGCTCCCTCTGATGGGACCACGCTGGGTGGCAGCACGCGGTGCTGGGAGGAGACGGGGGCAGCGAGTCTGGTATAACCCGTCTGCTGGCAAACCCACCCACCGGCGGGGCGGCTCCGTGCCTGGCAGCGGTGGGATTCTCCCGCAGGGTGTTTGCTGTGAGCCGGCTCGTCCCGGGGTGCAGGGAAATGCCACGGGGCAGCCGTGATGCCTCCCTGGAGCGGTGGTGGTGGTGCTGTGCCCCACCACGGGGCTGGATTCTCCTCTCGGCCATGCAGGAGAGCCGCCGGCACGTGCCGCGGTGCTTAGGGTGGTCTGTTCTGGGGCAGAGCCCCTGGCAGGGCGTTGGCCTGCGCTGGTTCGTTATGTGCGGTTGCTAATGAGGGGTAGGACTCTGCAGTTGTGTGTAATTGTGCGAAGAAGATTGTGGCAGAATCTACGGGTCTTTGATTTTAACAGGGGAAAAACAAGGTAGGGTGGATTTAACGGCATGTTTGGTGCTGTCCTTTGAGGCAGAAGAGCGCGTGGTCCGGGAGGGCTCGAGGGGTTTCAGCAGCCTGGCGTTCCCAGGTCAGACCTCTCGGTCCCCGCAGCCACCTCCGCTACAGCCGGACTTCTTTGCACACCAGCACAGACAGACCCTTCCTAAAACGAGTTTTATTCCCTCCTGTCCAGACTTGTCTTTATGAAGTGCAAACCCAGGAAGATCAGTGCCAAGACGAGCTGTTGGACTCCGTTTTGCGGAGACGGGAGGGGGCAGCAGGCTTTGCCACGTCCTGCCCCTGGGTGCTGCCTTCCTCTGGCAGCCAAAATCTTATCATTTGTTTGTCTGTTTTGAACTAGTAACCTAAACACAAGTTTATTGGCTTCAAAGGAACCCCTCGTGCAGGTAAAACTTGAAGGAATGGATTGGGAATGTCAAAGTCTGAAGTCCTCATTCTGCTTTTTCTCTGTCTTTCCTCAGGCAAAATTCCTGTGGACTTCATCGGGATTTTGTCTTGAGGGAGAAAAAACCCCGCGTGATCCGCTCCGGGTTTGGCCTTGGGTTGGTGGGCAGACCAAATCACTACAAGCCTGGAAGGGCTGAAAATCGTTACAAGCGTGAAAAGCAGTCAGGGTTCCTGACGCGATGGTTGCTCGCTGTGGTTAAACACCCGACTGGGTCCTCGCGTGACCGTTTCTCACTGAGGATCTCAGAACGCTTTCAGACACGCGTTGGATGTCTCAGGGGGGACCTGAGGGACGCGTGCAAGCGGAGCGGATGCAGGAGCTCCAAGGTTAAAGGCAACCAGCTGCTCCTCGAGACCGGGCGGAGGTTTTGCTGACGGTTTGGGGTGACGTTTGAGAAAGTTCCCCCGCGGGTCTCGGCGGGAGCAGCGAGCCCGGCGGTGGGCGAGCAGGCTGTTTGTGGGTGTGGGCGGGGGGTTCAGAGCTGTCGCTAACCCCGGGACACTGTTCCTCTTGCAGGTGAGCCCTCCCGGTGGTCCTCGTCCCACTGCGACTGCTGCTGCAAGAACGGCAAGGGCGACAAGGAGGGAGAGAGCGGCACGTCGTGCAACGAGCTGTCGACGTCGAGCTGCGACAGCCAGTCGGAGGCCAGCTCCCCCCAGGAGACCGTCATCTGCGGCCCCGTCACCCGCCAGCCCAACATACAGACTCTGGACCGGCCGGCCAAGAAGGGGCCGGTGCAGCTGCTGCAGCAGTCCGAGATCCGGAGGAAGAGCGACCTGCTCCGGACTCTCACCTCCGGCTCCCGCGAGTCCAACTCCAGCAAGAAAAAAGCGGTGAAGGAGAAGCTGTCCATCGAGGAGGAGCTAGAAAAATGTATCCAGGATTTCCTCAAAATCAAAATCCCAGACAGGTTTCCGGAAAGGAAACATCCCTGGCAATCCGAACTGCTGCGGAAGTACCACCTATAGGCTCAGGGTGGGGAAAGCACACGACCTTATTACCATTAGGGCAAGATTCTAAGTGATACGAAAATAATTCCCGATATAATTATTTGTTAGGTCACCAAAAAAAAAAAAAAATATCCATCTCTATAGTACTGCCTAATTTGCCTATTTCACCTTAACATTTATAGTCATAGGGTAACGATATTTTTCCAGTCGTGGAAGCACAATGACAAACGCTTTTGTTTGTAAACTCTGAGTCTTACACAAGCTGAATACCTTAAGGGCACGACCATAGCGACAACAAGAGATGCTCACGTGCGGATGCTGCCGGCGCCGGTGGGAACACGGCCCGTGAGCAGGCAGTGTCCGGGGTGTCTGTGGACTGCATGCCTTCTGCGTTCTCCGTGTAGTGCGTTTGTTGGGAGGGACGTACACAGCTCAAAGACACAAGCTATGCCATGACAGTTTACCTTAAGCATGTGTATGTATATATATGTGCATATATATATGTGTGTATATATATCTCTGTGTATATATATATGTATATATATATCAATATATATTGCTTAAAGATTTTCTGGCTCTCTCCTTATAACTGCACTTTCTCAGAAAAGAGCATTTTTTAGCAGTCTGTGGATGTTCCGTTTCTTCTTCAGGTCTTTGAGGGTTGAACAGTAGAAAACCCATCTGGCTGTCTCTCCCCCACGCTCGCTCTCTTCCCCCCTCTCCGAGACACTGTAAATGTGTTTCAGTGGAGACCAGGGCACAGCGTGTGGGTCTTTGTTGCTGTCAGCAAAATATTCCGTGTGGTTTTGGTGATCTCGTTCCCTCTGTGTCCTCCCTGCGCCTCTTGTCGTGTTTGTCAAGGCTCTGCGGTGCCAGCGGGTTAAACGCGTGATGATCCCGGTCGGAAAGCCGTAGGAATTCTTCCAGGGTCGCGTGCGGTGCAGGCGGAGCGGCCGTGCTGGCGAGGGCGGCTGATTTCGGCAGGCGTGCCGGGCGCGCGTGGCCCCAGCTGGCAGGGCAAGCGGCACCGGGTCCTGCCCGGCACGGGAGCAAGCACAAGCGATGATCCACCTCCAGCCGCGGGCAGCGTTTGCCTGGCGGGGGACGGAGCGCGGGAGGACGGGAGCGGCGCCGCTCCAGCGGGAGCGTTTCCAGAGAAAGCGGCCGCCCCGCAAGGCCGTACCCCTGCTCCCCGCTGCAGACGCCCGTCTCGGTGTCGGTTCCGTCCGCAGCCGGTGGCACGACGTAAGCAGCAAACTGCACCCCGTGTCGCGTGTTCGCCACCGCACGCCGGCCGGGGAGCCCTGGGAAAGGCCGGTCCTGCGCTGACCAGAGCGGGGGTCCCGCAGCCCCCGGGGGCTCGGGGACGGGGAACGGGCCGGTCTTGTGGGGAGCAGCAGGCTGTCACGGCCGGGCAGGAGCACAGCAGCAAGGACCATGCAGCGCCCAGGAACCGAGTGCTAGCACGTGCTCAAAGGCGTAGGGCAAGAAAACCCCGAGCAGGTCAAGCGTCGGGGCGCTCAGCGCAGGGTGCTCAGCTCGGGAGTGAGCTCAGGCTGCCGGGGCAGGCGAGCCCGGGGAAGCGATGGGAACATGAATTGCTCCAGCTAACCTGTTTTGGCCATAGCAGAGAGCAAACCAGCTAGAGTGTTTGAGGTGGATTATTCGTATTCTAAAGGCACGGGAAGAAGGAGATTATATATATATAAAAAAATAAAAATATGGGAAGTGATAGTGCTGGTAACACAAAGCACTTTGATTCTGACTTATTTAGTGTCCTGCAGGTTCCAGGGCCTCCCCCCTCTTAAATTTTGGAGACTGCTATGGGAGATGATGTCAAGCGTGTGCAGATTATTCCTGTCGATCTTCGTGCCGTCGCAGCAAGGTGGTCTCTTTGTGCTCGCGGGGCTCCGTTGCGCCCACGCGCCTGGCTGTGACACTTTTGTGTCGCCAGAAGAACCGTCAGGTCTGCACGAGCACACGGGCAGAGGTTCGTACCCATCGCTCAGCTGCAGATGTTATGCAGGTGTTTATTAGTGAGGACGCAAATTTTACCAGCAAAAAAAAGAGGCAGCAATACTTGTCCAGAGTGATCCATAAGCATGAGCTGGCTGCAGGGAGGGGGAAGAACCCTCCCAGTGATACATCTCCCAGTCTTTGGAGAACAGGGCTTGGACGTGGCAGCTCGGCATCGTCTCCGCTGAGGTTTTACACGCGAGAAGGGTGCTATTTCTTACCTTGAGCACGCAGTGTTGGTAACGCAGAGTGCGGATGGTGAAATACAGGGTCTGACCTGGGAAGTGCTGGGCTCCGTGAGAAAACGCAGCACTTCGTGGGATCGGGCTCTGGAACCAATTCAGGTTTTAAGACATTTCACTCACCCTCGAGTTCAGGCATGGTAGTTGTGCAGCCTTCCACTTACCTGCTCAAAAGGCACATTTTCACACGGAAATCAATGTTTTGCACAAGATCCACAGATTTGGCTGCCCCTAGTTATCTGTTGGTTGGTTTAGAACATTGTTCTTTTCCTACTTAACATTTCCTGCACCTTGCCCCCCCATTCCAGCACCAAGCAAACAAAACTGGGGAACAGATAGGGCTCTCCCGCGGGATTTCCAGCTGAGCATGCAGTTCGGGATGGATCACCCCTCTTCCTTGGCAGCAGACTGCAGCTAAAACCTTGTCCTTCCCACCACTCCGGATTATTCCCTGTCTCTTTTTAATATCACAAATATTTGGGCTATAAAATACGTGTGACAGTGGAAGAACAGGTGCTCTGCGGGTGTGTGTGTTCCCAGACTGACGTTCAGGGTGCGCAGGATTGCACGATGATTAATAACTGTAGAAAAATTAGACCAAATGAAATGCGCCCGAACGGGCTTGATTTATGTGGCCTTCATGTCTTCAGTTTTAGATGAAATGGTTATTACTCTCCAGTGCTACAGAAATAAAGGTCTTAAACTTCAGTAATCACAGGCAGGCCGGATCTGCTAGGACACACAATTTAGGCTGGAGCGGAGGAGAGCAGGTGCCCAGGCGTGTGGGTGCACACTCGCGTGCGTGCGTGCGTGGGTCTGCACTTTCTGCCGTGCCGCTGCAGGGATCTAATTCCGGTCTCACTTCGTGCTGTGATGGTTTTACGGGTGGTGGTGTAGGAGGCAGGGGCTGTGCTCCGAGGCGTTTTGCTGTCCAGGCTGACTGCGGGCTGGAGGTGGAGCAGCCTCTGCTGCAGAGGAGCCCCGGGCAGCGGTGGGGAGCCCGCCACCCTCCTGGGGGGCTGAGCCGAAATGCTGGATGCTGCACAGCACCCCTTACTGCCGTTCAGAGGTCCCCTTCTCGCCCTCCTTGCCTCGCTGCTTTTCTCTGGACCACCAATACCCCACGGCGAGAACCACTCCCCACCAAAGAGCCACGCTCCGGGCACCTTGTTCTGCCAGCGTCAGGCGGCCGCAGGACCACCGCGGGGCACAGGACCCTGCCAGCACCGGCCCTCGCAGCTGGGCTGCCGCTGGGGCGGGGGCAGAGCGGGGGGCACCGTGCGGTGGTGTGGAGGAACCACGGCCAGGTAGAGACAGGCAGCAGGGTAATTAAAAATGCTGCTCCACGACGGCCCCGTGGTTCACGGGTGGGCGGCAGGAGAGAGCAACCGAACCTTCTGCCGCGGGTGTTGTCCTCCCGTACAGGCACTGAGACCCCCGCTGTTCTTATCGCAGGAGGGTGCACGTTAACTCTGGAAGACCCCTTCCCAAAAATAATGTCACGCACTCGTACGTATACATATATACAAGCACATATACTACATTTAGATAGATATATACGTGCACCTCGGGACGACAGGCGCGTACTTAACGCCTTTTGGGCAAGGTCGTGCACCCCGTCTGCAGGGCACGGCACCGCTAGCCATTTGTTTCAGTGAGAGAACCCGTGTCTGTCCCTGGGACGGCTTTGGTCGCTTACCGGTACCAGCCAAAAGGAAACTCAGTTAGCAGAGTACTTTATTCTTTCTAAAGTACCTGGGGAGCAAACTGGGCTTTGGGCTACTTTCCACGCATAACAAAGACCAAATGTAAGTTCTGTGGAAACTAATTCGAAAGCTTACGCTGACTTCAGTGGGACTGAGACTCTGCTAAAACACCTTTTCTCAAGAAAAATGGGCGCTTGTGTCGGCGAGGATGAGAGAAAGCCGTTAAGCTGTACTAAAATTCACATCCGCTTCCATTGCTCGCGATGTTCATCGCTTCTGCGTGTGGCGAACAGGTCTGGGTGTTCGCTGGTGGGCTTGCAGAGCCGGTCTTTAGTTACCCTGCCCTATTTAGTATGGCTTAAGCTTGGCTTAGGACACCGGGCTGACGGAGCGTTGTAGGCATACGCAGCCCTGCACAAGCGCACCGCGGGTGAGTGCCTCACCGGTGGGTGACATGGCCACCCCCCCCAGCCGCTGGGTGCACGTGGTGTCCCGGCACCGTCCTGCTGCGAGCGCGGCTGGCGCCTGGGCTCGGCTTGGCTGGGCTCAGCTCGGCTGGGCTCAGCTTGGCTGGGCTCGGCTCGGCTGGGCTCGGCTCAGCTCCCATGGCAGCCGCGCGCATCCCCGCTGGCCTTGGCGACCCGCGCCTGCTCTCGCCTTTCACGGTCAGAAGCACCAGTTTTCCAAGGGCTTTGTTAGACGCCCGGACGCCTGGAGACAGACCGACCCCTGGGCAGGACCCAACGCGTCAGGGGCGGACAAGGGGAGGACGTGTGAGTTTACACAGACCCCTGGGGACCAAATGATTTCTTTTTGGGTTTTTTTTTTTTTTCCCTAAATCATCTGCATGCACCATATAGATGCTTCACAGCACTCTGGGGGACACGTTTTGGGTTTTTAATTCTAGCTTTGTGAGTCCATTTGTCAGTTTTATTTGCAACATTGTGGGCTGAAGGAGGAACCGAGGTTGGTTTTTATTGGCAATGACCATAACGTAACCAAGCCCTTCAGCCACGTCTCACGCTGCTCTCCCAGCCCGAGAAGGGCTGAAGAAAACTTTCCAACTTCTTACCCTGCCCCGAAGCCCTTGCCACCATTGCGAGTATGCACGTGGACTTGACTTTCAGAGTATTTTATGCATAAGGCCCCATGTGTATCATGGTACAAAATAATTGTCCAGTCTTATGGATAGTTTATGCCCCAACGGGGTTTTGTAGATTAATAGTAAAAGAACAGAAAAGCACTTTTAAATTATTTATATTATAAAAATACATTCTTTATTTTTCTTGGCATCGATATCACTTAGCTAAAAAAAAAAAAAATCAGTTTATAAGTATGCTATTACAGATTTTAAACTATAGCAATGCTAAAGCGAACACGAAAAAGCAGAATTCAGAATTAACCAGACAAAACGTACCAATGTGAAGCAGAAGGATGTCAGGGCCCAGCTGGCTGAGCGGGAATCTCTGGACTTCGACCGGGGAGTCCTCCGTGACGTCCCGGGGCCAGGCGTGGGGGGCAGCGGGGGGCTGGCCCCTTCCCCACCGTTTGCAGGATGCGATGCGACCCGGGCGCTTGGGTCTGGTCAGACGTCCCCGCGTTCGAGGAGCGAGTGCTGCCAGTGCAATATTGTCCCAGCCAACACAGGATTTAGAGGGGGGTTTGGTGATTTTTGTGATCTCTTCGGGGCCTTGTTCATGTTACATTTTCGGACCTCATACAAGCACTTGATGACTTTGCTGAGGCTGAGTCAGTCTGTTGCACATTGATGTAGACTAAGTGGCACCCACTGAATTACCTCTCTACTTTCCAACGTGGTTCACTTGTACATAAGTGTAATGTCAAATTGTTTACAGGTTATTTTGTGCGTAATTGTGGAAAAAAAAAAAGTTTTAACTACAAATTTAAAGGAATCAATTTTACTGGAAGGTGTTTAAAAAAATGAATGTGCTTAATACAGTATAGACATCATTGATTATGGTCTCACATGAATGCATGTATCTCCGTGTTGTCAGTCCCCACCAGTGAGGTTATTGGCAATATTCTGCAGTCTGTGAATAGCAAATATGCATAAACTACTGTGACTCTGACAAATATAACTCGGTAACTGTTTCTACTGTGGTATGTAAAAAAAAAAAAAAAAAAAAAGTCATGTAGCTTTTAGCCTGCTGTATTTCCCTGGTACAAATAACACCGTGAAAGAAAGAAAGAGACGTGTTGGGAAAAACCAGACAAGTCACAGCGGTGATCTGTGTGGAGTGGTTCATGCAATGGCACCTGCCAGGTAGCTGTGGTCCAACTGCTAGAAAAATGCCTATTTATAGCGGCTCGGAGGTGGCAAATGAAGGTGTTGCTATTGCCTTCTGCTCCAGCGTCACTGCTGGGGGAAGAGATGACCTTCTGTTTAGGATGACGATAAATGAAAAGAGCCACTCCGTATTAATCGTTTCTGTGCGCGGGTTAGGTGTTATACAATACGCTGGTGAAAAGTGCAGCTCTCAGTGTTGTGGCATTGGGCGGCTGAAAACTGCAGCTAATTTGTGTCTTGCCGTTCAAATAAATCAGTGCATATACACTGCGAGAGCACAGACAAGAATAAATAAGTTGGTATCCTTCAACTGTCATATATATATACACACGTAGATATATAGATAGATACATACGTGCTTTCTCACGCGCTGTGATTTAGCATCGGTTCGTGTTAAACGCTTCCCTGCAGGCTGGGGATTATTCTCCCTTGAAGGTGGAAGAGGCGTTTTTCCTCATTTGTTTCTGGGTTGGGCTGAAAATAACAGTTCAGTGGTCGCAGGGTGAGATTCTTCTGCCTCCCTCTCTCGAACAGAGATTTTTCTGATGCTATGATTTGAAAGTACTGTCACCAGCAGCAATACTTCTGGAAAAGCCATCATTGCATCAGGGGTTATCTGCCAAAGTATTTCCAAGAATACTTTGAAATACTTTTATCCTCTGCCATTTTAAAGACGCCTTGGCGAGGGACGGCTCGGTGGCTGAGTCAGCGATGGAGATAACACAGGGCATGGCAGGAGGAGGAGGATACAGAGGGAAAGGCAGGATATCTCTTCTGGACGTGGAGAGGCAGCCAGCTGTGGCCTTTTCTCGGTGCCATCCGTGCCAGGCAGGTCCCAGGGTCTGCAGATGGTGCCCAGCCGAGAAGGCTTTACGTGCCCCCGGTAGCTGCTGCAAAGATAGAAAGAGAGGAAGGCTGCCGGGGGTGGGAGGAAGCCGTCCGCAATCCTCTTGCCCAGCAGCGCTGTTCTTTGAACGACAGACTCATAATTTGGGTTTATTGTCGTAGCTTCCTCCCTTCTGCACCGCTGTCTGGGGGGCCGTTGGGGCTGGGTGCTGCTGAAATCGCCTCCCTGCACGGCCCGGCGCTCATCGCTCACCAGCCACGCACGCACTCGAATCGGGAAGCATCGCTGTGGGCAAGCGGGGTCTGCAAGAGCCAGAAAACCAGGCAATTGCTCACTTCTGGGGCTGAGTATCCTGGGATGGTGTTTTTATTATTATTATTTTTCATCCGTGGTACTTGGCTGTTCTTCAGAGGCCCCTTTCCGACGGCCCCTTCCTGGGAGAAGGTGAAGGATCCCGCCTTTGCAGAGCTCCCCCCATATGGTGCTTCACCAGAGCAGGGATTTGGATGTTACGGTATCTGCACAAGCATATGGAAAGCAAAGCGGTTCTGGAAGTTGCGTCTCCTCAGATGGCGAGGCGTGATGCCGCGCGGCAGTCACAGCCTGCTGTTACCCGCTCGCCTCGCTGGCAGCCTGCAAGCGGCCGACGCTGGAAGGACCACGAGCCAGATGATTACGTGATTCCCACCCCAGCAGATGACTCTGCAGAAGACGCCTGCCTTCTGCGTCGGGGACAGCACGCCAACACCCGCAGAGCCAGCCCCGCGGTCCCCAAGCTGCCATCACAGCTCTCGGGCGAGCTTCTCCCAAATTAACGACGGGGAGAAGGGGCAGGGATGAAATGAGCAGATGGTTCTGCTGCTGTTTCTAAACAAACCCGGTGGTCTGTGACCCTGTTTACCTGCTTTCTCCCGGGTGGGATGTGAAACCCCGAGTTCATCGCTGGCTCCTTGGGTGAGCAGCAGCATCGTCCTCTCCTGGGGCTGGTTTGGCCGGGGCAGGCTGGGCACTGCCGCCGGGAGGGTGGAGGTGAAGATCAGCTCACACGGTACTGCACTCGTCCTCATACAAATCTGAGGAGTAGTGATGCTGCTATCGCCAGGTTTTTATTAGAAATGACGTGGGTTACTTCTCTGGGTACGCTTTTGTATCCTAATGGCGAATGTCTAAACCGCTGTGGGTGTCCGGTGCCGGTAAAATGAACCAGTAAGTGCAAAGAGCTGGGCTCCAGATGTCTGTGCAGCTGCTGCACTTGCGTGTGGATGAGATCTTGGTGATTAATGGACTTTGACTTTGCTTTTTTTTTTTTTTGAAATCACAGTTTGGAATAAACAAAAAAATTGAAGTTTTTATTTTCTTTTTTTTGAATCTAAAACTACAAATACCATTTTGCCTAACCTGAAATGAAAGAAATGTTTAACTTCAAACAAAACCAAAATTAATTATTCATTACACCCATTTTTGCTCTTTTTTTGTTTGAATTAGGTCAGTTTTGAACTGAAAAAATGAGAACTTCTGAGAACAAAAGTTGAAATCCTTCACGTTTAGAATGGCAATGTATGCATTTTTGCACATCTCAGCATGTCCCCCTTCCACACATTTTTTCTTCCATCCAGGCCTGTTCCCCAACTTGCCATCCGTTCCTGAACAATCTCACTTCCATGGACCTGTTGACAACCCGTTCCCCCATCCTGGCCGCCCACTCTCGCCCCACGGCAGTGACCCTGGCCGGCGGCGGGTCTGAGCATCAGCCCTGCTGACAAACCTGAGCATCCGTTATTAAAAGACAACCCCACTCCTTCCAACGTCTATATGCCTTTGTAATACACTGTGGCTTTTTCAAAACGGCACATTTTTGCTGAAAATATTTGAAGCGGCTCTACTTGTTAGCGTATGTCGATTTAAGCCCTGCGCTGGGGTTTCGGTGGGGCTTGGGGGATGCACGGCGATGGCTCTCAGGAGCAGCACGTCTCCTCTGAGACCCCTGAGGACGAGCACACTCCTCTGTCCCAGGAAAAATGTCCTTTAAGACGTCCCGAGCCTTTGGGACGTGTGGTTACATGTCCTAGACCATTTCCATTGCCTGGGCAGACAAATAGAGACAAAATTAAAGAAATCCATTTAAGATCAAAGTCCGGTTTGTAAAAATGATTTGCTTTCCTTTGGTGGCTGAAGATGCCTCAAGCAGAGCAGTAGCACTGTACCAGTTCTTGCACTTCTTCCAACTTTATTTAATTACGCTAATACTTTATTATGTCTTGGGCAATGTTGTGGTGGTTCTTGAGAAGCTGAGCTCAGTGACCATGCCTCGTTACAGAGGTGTCATGACTGCAGGTTCTCGGCTGCGCGGTGTGAGCAGAGAGCCCTCCCGTGCGAGCACGCGCTGCGCTGCTCAGCCGAGAGCCAGTTAGCAAGGCTCTGGCCAGCTCCCTAATAATAAATCTTAGGAAAAGCTGAACTGCTGTGGAATATATTATTGTCCTTATTCCCTTTCATGTGGAAAAAAAGCCCAACCAACTTGTTCTTCTTTGCTGACTGCTGAGGTGAAGGTAACTTCCAGCAGTCAGGAGGAAAAAGAGATGCTCAGAGGCGTTGGTCCATGGCTCTGCCCCCCTCACTGTCCCCCTGTTTGGGGTTTGGTCTCACGCTCCATCTCAATCCTTCCAGTCTCCAGAGGAGGAGAACGCATCGGGAGCAGCTGAGGTCGCTGGCGTGGTGGCAGGGTCTTCTCCTCGGCAGGTCCCTCCTCTGTCCTGAGCAGGGGCGCAGCTCTGCAGCTTCCCACATGTTTTCTAGGGCAGGAAGCTGAATTTTGCTATTCCTAGCACTTCTGAGTACGGTCTTGTCTTCTTTTCATGTCAGGGCAGGTGTGAAAGAGCAATGGGTGTTCAGGTTAGAATACCTGTGTGATAATTACTGAGGACTTAATTACCTCCCCTACGCAGCACTGTATGATGTGCATGGAAAGTAGGAGAGATTCCCTTGGATACCAGGTGATAGCAGAAAAGAATTTTAAACTGCCTTACAACTATATAATTAAAGGAGCTTACGTATAGAAATATATATACCCATATGTATATTTCTTTTTCTCGCTGGTCGCGGTGCCGTCGTTCCAGCCTGTGAGCAGCACCGGGGCAGGTCCGGCCGTGCCCGTGCCCGCGAGGCGTGCTGCTCTAAGCGCGCGGGGAAGTGGCGGTGGGACGGGCGGCACCAGCTCATCACTGGTTCAAACCCTTGGCAGGGGAGGGGACGCCTCTGTTGCCCCTAACCCCCCAAAATCACTTAACTCACGGAGGTGAAGCTCTGGGCTGGGAAGGCTGCCGTCAATACCCGTGTCACCCTTTCCGTCCCCGGAGCTGAGCGACTCCCACCAGACACGATGTTCAGGCGGGTGAGGTGTGACCGTCCACGGGCTTGACAGAAATGGGAGGTAATTATTTCTGTGCCCCAAAACCAGAGCAAATGAGGGGCTCGGCAGTTGGTTCGTTGGTATCCAGTGGAGGAAGAAGATCCCTTCCACTGTCAGGCGGGACTCGGGTGGGACTGTGGCCTCGGGACGCAGACCCGTGCACCCTCCAGCCTGCAGCAACAGCCTCTGCCCCTGTGCCGAGGGCAGGGCGAAGAGGAAACCTACTGCAGGGAACTGAGACAGCGAGATTGTCTCACGCGAGAGCAGAAAGCAGCAGATGCTCGCTTCTTGCTCCACTTTTCACTCCCGTTGCTGCTGCGGAGCGCCGAGGAGCTGGTGCTGCCCCATCCTCCCGCTGGCAGTGACCCCCCCTTGGGCTCCTGTTGTCGAAAAGTCTGTAGGGGAGAACTCTGTAAATACAGCAGGTTAAAAACTGGCAAAGTAACAGCAGATCTGTATTTGATGCAGATGTTTCCCATGTTTTGTAGTATTGTTTTATTGATAAATAAAAACCGACCAAAGACAAAAAAGGCATTTGGCATTGTATGTGTGACCTGGACCAAGCCGCTCGCGTGCGCTGGCCTGGAGAAAGGGGCCACTGCTTGCACAGCCCCCCGCCTCCGCCCCCCCGCTGCACGCTCTCCGCGAAGACTCGGGGGGGGGAGGGAACCAGAGGAACCCCCGGCCTCGGCTGTTGGTTACACCGTGGTTAATCCTCGTGGTGTTGCTGACAGTGCTGGAACCAGTGCTGGGCTGGTGACCGCCGTCAGTCAGACGGGTTGGATGAGTAACGTTTTGGGAGTCTTTTCGAAGCTGTTTGTTGAACACGTGCTATTAAGCAGCTGCGTACACACCTATTGCCTCGCCAGCCACAAGCTGGTGGAATAAATGAGGAATTCTGCATGGAAGCAGTGAAGATGTCTTTTTGGCATCCCCGTGTTTCTTCCCTGGTCCCTGTTCCACCAGCGGCACAGCCGCAAGGATGGAGAAGGCTCTTTGTCCAGTGAGAGCACTGAGATATTCCCTTTTTATTCCTGACAGCACACATCGTCTCTGCTGTGATCAGTCTATATCCCACTCCTAGGTCAAACAGATAAACCAGAAGTTGAATTTCAAGACAAGCCAGAGTTTTCTGTCACATAAGAAATAAAATAATAATACTCAAAAACATCAAAAGTGTAGATTAGAAATGTAAATCTGAACAAAAGTATTTCTAAATTTGGGGAGGCATAGGGATTGGGTTCAAGGATACTGATTAAAAGCCAGACCAGACCAGACTCCAGGTCTCAAAGCCGCTTCAGACACGTTGGAAAGCAGGTAATGAAGCCGGGGGGGGCAGTTCTGCAGGGCTGAGGGCACCTTCCCCTGGCAGGGGGGGGTCCCCGTCCCCCCAGAGCAACACAGCGATGGGCTGGAGGGGGCACGCCTGAGCTCTGCTAGTTTCTGATGGGTCAGCTCAGCACCTTTTGCACACTCTGCAAACATTTCATTTTAAATATTGATACCAGAATGCCTCTTGTAGAGAACCGTGGTGGGATGAATTGATTCTAGGCTGAAAGATAAAAACAATTCCTAAAATATAAATCTTGTCTTCACCACTGGCATTGAAGTCTCACTTCTTGCCCACTCTGCCCTTTATTTTTATGCCTAGATATGCATATACATAAGCCATTAAAGGTTAATGGAAAAACAGGAACATTTGGTGGATTTTAGGCATGATGTGTTGTTCTACATACTTCATCCATCCATTCCTTGTTTATCCACAACAATACAAGAGGGCAAGACTTGTTCAGCTCAGCAGAATTTTAACAAAGGAAAAAAACCACCTGCAATTTGCAATTTGCTCCCTCAAAATTAGGGGAGCAAGGACCTAAGTGTAATTTCCATCAAAAGTCCACTCCCAACCGGAGAGGGAACACCGTGTACATTAAAAAATAGCCCTCCTGCTGTCGCCTGGTCTCTGAGAGCAATATTTGTGCGGCTGAGAGGAGAATGACAAAGCGGCAGCTCAGATGTTTGTGGAGGTGGGTGCGAAACTGGAGGGGAAATTCATCTGCCATGAGCGGGAGGCTGGACCGGATGACCTCCAGAGGCATCTTCCAGCCTGGCTTATTGTGTTGGAGGGGGAGAGCTTGCCAGAGGAACGGCAGATTCATGGAGGGAGAGGCGGGATGGAGGGTTACAAGACGGGCAGCAAACCAGGAACAGAAATAATGGAAGGTGGGAGATGAGAGCAGCCCTTCAGCTGGAGGAGCCAGAGACAGGGCTACGGGAGAGCTGTGGAGAGCAGCGTAAGAGGAGAGGAGCTTCCCCTTGGTCCGAGAGGTGTCTCAGGGGCGAGACCTTTGCCAATGACACCAGAACTATTAATCTTGCAACCGGCTCCCGAGAGTTGCTTGGCACAGATTTAACCCTGGCACCCGTGTGTTATTTGCTCCACAGTGCCGAACACCGAAGCCACGGTCCTCCGAAGGGAAGGACAAAACTCATTTAGCCGGGAGCCAAGAGGGCAGATTGTCTGTGAGCTGATTGATACCTGGCTTTTGTAAACTGCTCTCGAGGGCGACTCCAGGAGACCCTTGCAGCGTTGCGTCCAACACGCGTTTTCTTCTCAGCAGGAGAAACAATAACTCCACACATGTCTGTTGGAAAACGATGTGTTTGGAGCCACCAGTGAACCCGAAAGAGCCCCATCGCAGCCCAGCGGGCGGGCACCGGGCAAAGCTTCGAGCAGCCCTGTGGCTGGAAGGCAAAGCCGCGACAGAGGCAAAGCAAGTGGGTGCTGAGCAACACACACAGCAACGAGCCCTGAGGCCTCTGTGAGCCCGGGTGTTTGTTTCTTACACACCACCTAGGGCAGACGAGGCAGAGCAGTGCACGCATCCCTCTGAAACTGCGTTATCGCAGATAACGCCCTGCCGAGCACAGCGGGCACTGGTGGAGGGGGGATGTCAGCGCTGCCTCTGGAGCACCACGGCTCCGCACAGTTCACAGTTATCCCCACCGAGCCCTCCGAGAGCTCCGGTCCCCTCCGGCTTCAGGTGCACCCAGAGCAGGGCTCTGTTTGGTCCAAGTGACAGTCGGCAGGAGGAGCCCCGGTAACTCCATCCCAGCGTCATTCAGCTCGGGGCTTGCTGCAAACACAAACATTAGTTTTTCTTCTCCATCCAATACATAAGAATTAAATTACAAACCCTGCCCTGCAAACTCCCCACGGTGGTGGAGCATGGGCAGCTGAACTGCTAAGCGGTTGGTGACATTACCATAAAACCCCGCTCCTACGCCCATTTAAACTAACGAGAAAACGTCCGCTGAGCTTAGCAGGAGGAGGAGCCGCGCGCTCGTCACCGGCTGTGAATCCATCCTGCTCTGCAACGGGATTGTTGGTGCAATACTGAGTCGCGAAGCAGGGCTGTGATGACACAAATATCACTAATGGCTGACAAAGTATCCCAAAATGCTCAGGATTTTAAAGCACAGCAAGACAAACAAAACTTGAAGCGATTTAACTGCATGTAAATTAGCTACCTCCCAAAGAAAAGCTGGAGAAAAATGGTTTCATCAGAGACTCATTAAAATTCACTAAAAACATTAATACTATAAACATCTTCTCTTGGCATCAATTTTTGCGTCTTTCAAGATGTATTTTTACCATTATGCCCATTTTATGGGAGGGGAAAGCGAGGCGCAGCTATTAGGATTATTTTGCCCCAGAGATCACAGCAAACCGTAGCCCAGAGGCACTAAAACCATCTCCTCTGAGCGAGTTCCCAGTCAGGTGCGGCTGTGCTGCACCAGGCTGCCAAACCTAAAACCCTTTATCAGATTTTATTTAGTCTTTACTGAAGCAAAACATTCCCCCGATTTCAAGACTTAGTGCTGACGGTACCGGGAAGCCAATACCTGTGATTCCTGCAAATGTCCATTTACCCATGAAATAGAGCTGGGCGAGCAGAAAGAATGCGGGAAGAAACTCCGCTTGGGATTTAACCCCTTGAACCGCCCGGGAGGTATCGACAGAGCTCTGCAGGCTTTAGAGAGAACCAGACTGTCAAAAATCATTTAGCGCATTTCAATGTAAACATATTTCAGCACACGGACTTGCCGAGCTGCTGAACGCGACGCGATGGGCCGCTCCTGCCTTCGCCCTGTCGTCCTGCGCCTCGTCCATAACGCCGGATCCTGGCGGGGAGAGCGCTGGGTACGACAGCTCTGTGCCAAGAGGAGAGTCACCCCGAGAGGTCCGAGATCCCCCGGGGAGAGGGACCCTCGCCACGAGAGATGCACATCGGCCCCTCCGGCGGGGAGGGGGAGGGTGCTGGGGCGGGGGGGAACCTCCACCCCCTGAGCCGTGCTCTGCCACCGCCCTCTCCTTGGACCAGGGGGGACGGGGGCTCACGGAACGCCGCACTCCCTCTGCGCGGAACTGGAGTTATCTCAGTTCGTCTGACTCTAGCATCGCTATTAACTTTGCTCCCCCCACCCCTTATTCCCTCTTTATGAGTTGATATAAAATGGAGATAAGCTACAACAACAGATGAGCGGTCACAGATAAAGGGCTCCAAGTGTGTAATGGGCTGTACGCGGTGGCGGCGGCAGCGATGACCTTGGCTGTACCTCCAAAGATAAATCCACAGTTTCCTTCTTTTTTATTTAGTCACAGACGTTAACCCCCAAGTTAAATGAGCAGCCTGCTATGGCAGAGCCCCTTTCCAGAACGTCTGAAAGGGGGCAGGTGCTCGTAGACACATATCGAGAATGTAATTTCTGCTTTCTCTATGATCTTGCCTGTGTTACTTGAAGTTGTTACTAAGCTACTCTAATTATTTTTTAAAATCCAATAAAGACATCTAATATGTGTAATTTTAACATAATGCATTGGGAATAGTATGTAGTTTAGTGATATTACCAATGCTAAAATAAATGGTGCTGCTCATGTAGCTGTGAGCTTTTATTTTCGCCATTAGCTGAAAGAACAGGTCTTGATCTATTTATAATTATTCATTAGGACCATTACATCTGACCCCCCCCTTTCCTTCGCCGTAAGATGCTCTCTGTCATATTGAGAGCGCTGTGAACAACTGCAGAATTTTACTTACGTTGTGATCTTGATGGTGCATGGTGCACAGATACACCGACAGAAATAGGTGTAAAAAGTGCCCAGCCGACCCGTGCTGCGTGGCTAGGATAACCGCGTGCCACGCGACAGAAACAGAGTTTTTCCTGTTGCCCCCAGATCTCTTCCCTGGCCTTTCGCATTAATGAATTAATCCAATCTAAAACCGTGAGAGCTGAAGAGATCACGGGCTGAAATAGCGTGGCTTTAGGCAAAGCAGTAACAAACACAGAGGATGCAGGCAAGGCTGCAGCTTTGCAATAATAACAACGCAAGCGCGATTGCCAACAGCTAATGCAGTCGGGCTGCCGGGCTGCTAAATTACACGGTTCGGCCGTGACGTACAGCCTGGGACGGCTGACAGGGAAGGTCAATGCCCAGGCATGCAGTAATAGAAGGGTTCAAAATATGTCTCTGCTCTAATAATCCCTCAATTAACAGCAGCATTAGCCTGGCTGCGTCCGCCCATCCTCTCCACCCGCACGACTGGCCGTGAGCCCCTTGCCCAGGCTCCCGGGAAAGCGGGGGCAGGCTGCTGCTGAGGGTCCGGGGGGGCTGCACGACCCCAGTGCCCAATCTGGGCAGGGGGTCGCTCGGCTTGCACAGGGTGCAGCGTGCCGGGAACTCGCTGCGTGCCGGCACGTACTAACCACACGAACCACGCGGCTTGGCAGCGCTGGGACGCTCTGGCTGAAGTGGAGCAGCCCCCGACACCGGGTAACCTCCAGCTCCGGGGAACGGGGACTGAAAGAAATTCACTGCCGTAACCAGAGACCCAGCTGCATCTCCCGAGTGCTGGCAGCGCTGGCGGGAGAGACGTGGTGTCCTTCTGCCATTGCTTGGGGCAATCAAACCTCACTCAGCGGGTCCCACACCCCCCCGCGCGGTTCTCCTTGGATTGTCCCTGGTGTCCATAGTCGTAGGAAGAAAACAAAACAAAAAACCCGAACAAAATAACCCCCAAAACCAACAATTAAAAAACCAAACCTAACGGTGCTCTCTTCTTCCCTGGTAAAAGTGTTATTTAAGGGAAAACCTGTCCCTGATTACCGCAGCAACAAGATTTAGCTCCTAAAATGCAGAATTCTGGATACCTTCAGCCATACTATTGCCTCTGTCCTGGTGCCTCCCATTTTCCCTCCAGCTTGGTATCCTGCCTAGGACTGCTCTTCTCACCAGAATTCTCTCCCACACAGCTACTGCCACCTTTGTCACTACATTACAATTGATCTCTTTAAGCTGTCCACAAATCTAATATATTGATCTAATTATTTACAGAAATCGTTCCAGTCCTCACCAGCCTCTTCATGCATTTTTGCAGCTTTAGCCAACACAAAACACTGAAGATTTTCCCTCCTAACTTCATATATTTTTAATCACTCACATCTTTGTGACAAATCTAATACCTCCCTTTGTGTCTGGGGCAAGCCGCACCGAACAGAAACCGCTCTTCAGCTCTTTACCTCTGCTACTGCCTCGTGCTGCTGGTTACGCCCTGCGTTGCAGTGTTAGCGCTTATCCCTAACTCACGGCATGCTTATTTTTCCGGTGCTATGGATAAGAAATAAATTCAGCTCACAATGCAGAACTAAAAACTGGCAGTTTAATTGCAGCTGTATAATATGCCTCCCCAGCAAACCAAATACAAGCAAGAACATTTCCCCCCCACTTCCCTGACGTACCGGGCAATTGTTACTGTGAGTGCGTACCCCGTACCGCAGAGTCCTGATGTGGAGAGGAGTGACGGCTTTTCATTGCTTTAAACTTGGAGTGATGCCTTCCGCCACACCTGCAGCATCCCCAGCTCTCCTGTTGGTCTCCTCTGAGCGACAGGACAGCCAAAGCATCCCGCAGCAGCGTATCGCTCACACCACCCGGGCACCTTTCCCGAAAGCGTCGCGGGCTCCCTACGCTGGTGCTGACGTGGGATCGGTACAGACTGGGATCAGCTGGATCAGTACCGGGTACCACACCAGGGCCAACTGGTAAAATGCACTTCAGGTTGCTGACTCCAACATACCCAAGCTAATACTCAAGCATAACAAAAAAGCCCACCCAGCTTTTTTTTTTTTTTTTTTTCCTATCAGGATGGATCCATCAGCTTTGAAGACTTGCCTGTCGCTATGGTATCTACACTTCAGTGGTTCCTGTATGTTGAAAGTTAATTAAGTATTAATTGTTGTATCGGGACCTGGATGCTGAACCCAGCTTCAATAAATTGAACTGAATTTGCTCCTTTGGGTGGCCTCTTTGTCAAATATCAAACCATTTGGTAACATCACCCATAGTGAAACAGCCAGCTGCTATGGCTCGTGGGGCGACTTGCTTTGCTCTGCACCCAGAGCCACGGCGAGTCTCCTGCCCCTCCAGCCAGCGCTGCAAGCGAGGGCATGGGGGGGGGGGGTCAAACCCCTTTGACATTTCTTCCAACCAGTAATCTATGCCCTGAAACAGGAGAATGGATATTCCCTTTAGATCTACCTGACAGGAATACAAATGTTACTCTGCTTTTTATAGATGCCCTAATACTGTATTTAAGTTCTTTCTCAAAGGACAAAACAGGTGAGCTCTGTTTTCCAGCCATCATTTCTCCAGGCAGACCAAATTTTCATCCTGCAGTTGTATTTCAGCACTGTTATAACTAATCATCTCCTCCAGGTTAAACCTGCGAAGGCATCCCAAATCATGTATTTAAATGATAGCAAAAAATTCCCTTAACTCCTTAAAGTTAATGAATGATCTTCATTTTCATTTTCCACATATTTCTCTCCTTCTAATAGCCATGTGCTAAATCTTCATGAGATTTTTATAGTTTCACTGAAGGAATATTT
Source organism: Grus americana (assembly GCF_028858705.1). Taxonomy (NCBI): domain Eukaryota; kingdom Metazoa; phylum Chordata; class Aves; order Gruiformes; family Gruidae; genus Grus; species Grus americana. The sequence goes on along the minus strand of NW_026561344.1, from coordinate 58,120 downwards.
GCATAATTATTAGTGCATAATCTGCTTTAATGGTCCCACTGATTTTACTGTTATAGCTAAACGTATGCGGTGTCAGATTTAAGCATATAAAGTTCTGGACGGTTCTTGGGCAAATACTGTGTCTGCTGGCAGGAGAGCGTGCCCGTACCTGTGCTCGCTTCCGAGGGAGGAATATCACCTCTGCCCAGGCAGGAACCCCTCTTGCCTGGTTTGTGGGTGCTGCAGGAGCTGGGCCCAGCATGATGGGGTGCAGAGCGGCCGGGCTCAGCGCTCACCCTGCCCCGAAGGAGCAGCAGAAGGAAACCATCGCTTCCTGCGGCCCCTTGCCATGTTACGCTGCTTCCCCCGGTGCCACCGCGAAATGCAGGACCTGCACCCGCAGCTGCACCCGGGCAGCGCCGAGAGGGGATGCGGGGGCCCCGGTGTGGCACCAGCACCCCCGAACCCACCCGCGTGCCCCGCGGGACCTGCACGTCTCCCGCAGCCCAGCACCCTGACCCCTTGGCTACCAGGAGAGCTCGCACAAGCGGAGCTGCTCCCGCGACGGGCAACGAGGGCGACGGCGAGGAAACGCAAACCTGGAGGTTTTGCTGCTAATAAAGGCGAATTTGGAGAAACAGTCATCTGCCTCGCTACGGCGTGAGGCGTGTCAGTGGGCATCACACTCCGCTGGACGCAGTCCCCGCAAATCCCTGCATCAGACGTTGCTTCCTGTGTGGCTTTGGGCACGCAGGGGCAGGAGCCAGCAGAAAATTGTAGGCTCAATGCTTTGCGTAGGTTTTCTGCCAGCTGAGCAGCGTCTGGTCCCCTGATTCCCCTTTTGGAATCTTCCCCCCATGGGATTGACGTGAAAATATATAAAAAGGATCTCCTAAAATAAGAGGAATGAGGTGTGTGCATGCTGTGATGACAGCAACTATATAAGGAGGCAGCACAGAATTTTCGAGGGAATGCATCAAGCTTCTGCTATTTTCCCACCAGACCATACTGTCTCTATAAAACGTCATTTCTGGAATTTTTTTTTTTAGACTGCTCTAATAGATACTGATAAATGTTCTTCTCCTTAGGGCTTGTCAAGAACAGAGGTGATTGATGCTATCTTCAGAAGTAGACAAAAATGTTCAGTGCGGCATCTGCCAGTATGACGGATCACAAAAACAATGGTCTAAAGCTAACCTCTACTAAACTTTTTTTAAAAAGTATTTAAAATTCCTACAACAGCCATTTAAGTTCAAATCATACATCTGCATGAAAGCCATAGTAAAGACCTTTTGACTTGTAAAATCTGGGAAATAAGTAAGAAAAGCAAAGCTTCTCAATAAAATGGAGGCAACAGTACGGTGTGAGTACAGTTTTGGGGCAAACTGCTTTTTCTGCACTGTTTTTAAAAGTGTCATTATTCAAGTAACATTATTTAATAAAAATCCTGACATGTTGTAATTGAGAGATCCCCCAGGCCCGAGCCTGGAGGCTGGGAACGCCTCTTCTCTCCCAGATCTGAGCTCAAGCCCAAAATTAAGCTCTTAACGCCTTATTAACAGCAGAGAGTTTTGAGTGTAAAAATGATCTGTTCATAAATGATATATTAAATTAATTTTCCTTATGTATTTTCAGATGGAAGTTAAATATTTCCACATAGGCCTAGACAGCAAAAGACAATCAAGTGGGATTAGCCAAACACTTTTTTCCCCATTAAATGAGAACTCCGGAGCCCAGGCAGAGCCGGTGTCGCGCAGCCGTGCCCCAGCAGCCCTGCACCGAGCGCCGTACTGCGCTCCTTGTCTGCCACGCTGTACTTTCACGTAAGATTTCCACTGAAATCCAGGAAAATTACTTATCTGCTGGGCCCTTTTGCTTGGTAGAAAAGCCATACTAATAATGAGCATCCTTGTGTGTGTTATATTACGTGTGCTGCTCCGGGGATTTCAGCCTTCTGAGACACTATACAATATCCAACTTTGCTCTTGCGTACCAGCTGACAAATAACATTAATTGTTATCCTTTCAGCGGTATGCAGGCAACAACAGTGGAAGTTTGTGATTTTTTTATTTTTTTTTTAAACAGAACCTGTCAGAGTAACGTGATTAAATGTTGCTGTCATATCCCCAAATTGGGCATACTGTAATCCTCAAGTTTTTTCAACAGTTTTGATGGTACCTTATTTCCATAATAGCAGATAAACAACCATGTAGTACAAGGCTATAATTTCATTGATTGTTCCTGGCAACCTTGTACATACCATGACAGCTCCCGCAGCTCGAGCGATTTGTCACTTGGAGCTCAAGATGCAGCTCTTCCGTCTGACACGGGCTCCGTTTTTACACACAAACCACTTAGATTTCACATCCCCAAGACAAACACACAAAGATCATATAGGAATCCGACGCTTCATTTTGCCTCATCCGCAGGGGGCCAACCAGGGAGGTGCCGCCCCAAACATCTGGGGCGTCAAACAGTGCTCCGTGCACCCGAGCGGAGCAGGCGTTTTTCACTCCAGACCCCGGCATTCCCTCCGCTCCCTTCCCACCTCGGCACCCGGCCGGGACTGGGGCATCTTCCTGGGGACTTCAAGCGACGTTTGAGGCGTGGAAAAGAAAAACAGCCTCTCCAAAAGGGAGCCTGACCTGCAGCTGGAAAACCTTGGCTGCGTGTCCATCCTGAGCTGCCTCCGAGGGCTCCGCCTCCCGGTGCGACAACCGGACCCAAAGGCGAAGGGGACGGAGCGCACGCTGCAATTTGGGAGCGCTCGTGGAAACCGCCGCTACCCTAGGGGCGTGGAAAATTCAGCCTTTTTGTCTCTTTGATAGACAAATGATCAGCGTCCTCCTTTGTAAATGATGCAGCTGTAAGAAATTAGGAAATAACTTCTAGATAAATAGATTTATTGGTGCAATTTGGCTGTACATGGCTAGAATGGTGTGTTTATAAAATATTTATAGAGTTATCCTTTGCAGTGACGGAACGAGAACCGGTTAAACAATGCGTGGGTCTTCATTAGTGCTATTTCACATGCAGGTTTGTTTTCTGTCTCGTCCCTCATTAAGTTGGCCCTCATGATAAATTGGCCCAGATCATTAATTAATAATTGCCTCTTCTGTATAAAATCAGATTCCTCAAGTTAGCACTACTGGTTATGAATTTAAGATTATGCATAAACCTGTATGCATTTCTGTGCTCCATATTTAAGTCATTCCACTATTCATCCAAAACCTCATCAGAACAGATAATAAACCACTTCATGAACAGATGTGCCACTTATTCATCTAGTTCTATAATGATAATGAAGAAAATTTAATCTGGAGTGTCTATGGAAGATGATCTAAAAGACAGATTGGTATGAATAATAAAGACACTACACAAGAATTTGAAAACTGACATGAAAAGGCAATCATTAACTGCTCTACAATGCTGCCTTTGATAGAGTCCAATAGCGTATAAAAACAAGCACCTCTTGGGTGTTGGACTCCACAAGGAGCTACTGTTTCTGCAGATGTAAATGCTCCAAATTGCTTTTACTTTAAAGAACTATAAAAGATAATTTCTCTTACAGCTGGAAGCAACATCTGACATTGCAAAATGCTGAAAACATGTTGAAGAGTTTAGATACATTCAAGGTGAGCGGGATAACATGCGTAGCTGAATATTTATCAAAAAAATAAGAAAATGCAGAGACAAGTGGAAATTTGTGAGGCCAACTTGCTCTGAAGGGCCATTTACCTCTCGTTAGCTAGATATATATTTATCTGTTTCCCCATATATGCTGCTATTGATTCCTGTCAATAGAAAAAAATCAGGAATGTAGTACAGGCAGGAGACACTTATTGTAGAAGAATATTTGTAAAGCCTTTAATGGAGCTGCATAGCGACATGATTTCCTTCAGCACTCAAAAAGATCATTTGAAATCCCCAAAGTGTCTTTGAGGAAAAAAAGCCATTGCATTCAACATTGGCGAAATGTCCTGGATTGACAACTGTCATTATTAATTCCCAAAGCAAGAAAAGCACGAACTGTGCAGCACAAGCTCTCCAAGTGACATACTAAAAAGAGAAAAAAGAGACCGCTTGGAGGGGGGGGCAGGGAATAGGTCATCATCGTGATGTCCATAAAGTGGCACTCAGAAGTTTGCTCTGGCCGCGCATTAAACACACGCGGTTCGTCATGAGCACATCAACCAGACCAGTGGGAAACATCACCCTTTGCTTCCGTGGAAGACAAACGAGGAGACCTCAGGCAGAGACAGGCTGGGGGACACAGGCGCTTTCCGCTGCGGTACGAAGTCATCAGCAAAGCTGTGTGGGACAAATGAGTCCTGGAGCGGGGCTGCTGTCTTTCAGCTGGAAGGAAGTTAACGAAACCATTCGTGACACACCAATGCGGAAAATAATTTAAGCACGTAAATAGGCTCAAGATCCTTTGAACTTCAGAAGAATTACTTTGCGTTTGACCCCTCAGCAGACCAGAGCGCTCGCCCGGGACCGGGGCTGTCAGGAAGCCTGCAGCATCAGCCCATGCCCGTCCCCCTGCGCACCGAGCAGCGGCGCATCCCCGCATCCCTCCTCTGGCCTGAGGCTGGGTACCGAGCCCAGGGACACGAGTGGCCCTGAACAAAGCCTACAGCCCATCCTGTTCGAGTCTCTCCAGAGCGCTGGCAGCCACCGGGGCTGATGGAGAAGGCATTTCCAGCTGCCCCACCTTGCTGGGCTGGAGGAGGAGGAGCTGGGCTGTGCTCCCACCCGTGCCCGTCGGTGCTCCCTCCTGCTCTGCCTCCCCGGGACCTGCTTGCAGCCACTGCTTTGCCTCTCAGTGGGAACCAGACCTAAAGCAGAACCTCATTAGTGCAGGAAAACTGAAAAGGAACTCGGCGTGAATAGATATTCATATCTGGACAAGCCGCGACTGCGAATTACTTGTGCGAGCACGCAGGACGCTGTCCTTCCCCGAGGGCCCTGGTGTCTGCGCGTGCCCTGGTGCTGTGCCCCCACACGTCCTGCACTGACACAGCCAAAGTTATTCCCTCTAGAAAATGACCCTGAGGGGAAAGAGCCTCATAACAGTAAATCTTTTTTTTTAACAGTTTGTCGACAAAGAAGTACTGTTTTTAGCACCAAAAATATTGCCAGCCTCTTTCAGCATCTGTCACAACAGCAGCAGCTGACACCGCCACAAATTCTGGGTTAAGGAGACAGGAAATAAAACGGGTTTGAGAGGGCAACGTGGAAACTGGGTTTCTCTTTTATGTCAGGTCCTTGAATCTGAACCAACAGGAGAACGTGATGGGAAGGATCTGGCCCTGCACACATGGGTCTGAGCTTGCTACAGAGTTGGGCTCCGTGGCTGCAGTAACCGGGGTCTGCTAAGGCAGAGTTTCTTCACTCTTTGTTGCTTCCTTACCGAATTTGGGGTCAAATCCTGGTTTGTGAGCTTTCTTTCAGTTTTCCTATTGATTTTGATGGAACTAGGGTTTGCTTTAATTCACTGAGCTCTTATCGTAGCGGGCACATCTCAGATTTAGGGTGTCCCCCTTGCTCCAGCTGTTTACCGAAACAGAGGACACGCAGCCATACCTCTGTGGGCTCAGACTTAGCATGCAGGAGTGCAAATGAATCAAGTGAGTTCAGCTATCGACTTCTGTGCACATTTGCTGTGGCAGCCCCCGAAGATACCAGCCGGACCGGAGTCCCGTTTGCTGGATACTGGCTGTACCTGTGCCTGTCTCTGGGCCAGGAAAAGACACTGGGGGTCCTGGTCTGCCTCCTTCAGGCCCAGGTTAGTTGTGGTAGAGCTCACCTTCCAACAACAGTTGTCAAAGATCACACCGGGGGCTTGAGATGGCTTTAAACCCAAGAGACAGACAAGAGAGCCATTACCTGGGAACCACTTGATGCTTCTTGTCCTTGGCCCAAGCAAAGCACGCTGTCCCCAACCAGCAGCATCGAACTCAGCTTTGCTGGAGATGAGGAGAGCCACCAGCGATTTTTAGTTTCCTTGGTGATCACTGTCAGATCTAAAACACCAACGTGAAATGAAAATAGAAATGTATCAGAATCCGTTATATACATTCATATTAATTACATACCTTCTCTAACATCTAGCCTTTCATGGAGTAGATTTGAGTACTTTTGGCTAGATCTCTGCTTCTCGAAGACTAGCATGAATTGGTCAAAAGGATAAGTATTTAATCTTCTAATGATAGAGTAGACATTCTAATAGTGAGATTGGTTTATTCTTAGGATACCTTCAATAAAGGATATACATCTTCCCAAGGACGAGTAATTACTTGAGCAGCCTACAGCAATTTGTCAATGAGAATGACCCTGAGACTAGTTAAAGTTCATAAGGTGCAACGTGAGTCACCATTAGAAAATAACAGTACTATTTCTCTCAATAACACAAGGTGAAAATTCAATAGCAAACTGGTATGAAATATTATGAGCCAAACTAAATCACAGATGAGTAGATGAAGAATTACAGTTGTTTCTCATTTGGGAAGCAAATGTGAGAGTACGTATTCTGAGTGCTTGAGAGGAAATTTGGTACCTTTGGTAACATAGATATAAGGATTTAAAGGAAGAACATTGAAATGGTTTTCATTTTTTACTGTAGTCATGGAACTTGAAAAGGCAATGAACGATCCCAGAAAGCATTTTAAGGACTCCAGTTCCAAAGTGCTGGTGGCTCAAGAGCAAACGGTCGGGTGGTCCAGCGGCCATCGCAGAGAGTACAACACTGCTGGAGGAGAGGCTGCAGGAAATGGATGTGAACGCACAGGATTATACCATGTCTGTTATCTGCCCGATGCACGCCCTGTCCTGCCGAATTGACTCATGATGTGGCACAGCTCAGGACACTCTCTCCTGACGTGAGTCCTCGGTAGGCATGGCCTTGGCAGGACACCCCATCCCACAGCCCTCCTGCCTGACCTACAGCTCCTGCTCTCCTCCACCTCCACGTTGCACCGATGGGAAACGGCAGGGACAGGCAAGTGTGAAGCAAGCGACCCCTCTGCACTGTTTTTCCAGCTCCGTGCTGGCAGCAGCACAGTCCTTGATATTCTGGTGCAGGACAAGGGGATCTGCTGCGGCACGGCTCGCTCCTTTCCCGGACAAGGTCTTGCCCAGCCTTGCAGCAGCTCGTCCCTCGCCTGGGAGGAGCAGCAGAGCAGCCGGGGAGCCGCGGGCAGCGAGGCTCCGCTCCCCACCGCTGCCGGGTGCAGGCAGAGTTTACAGAACTACACTGTAAAACCTGACGGTGCAGTGAGAGTATGGCCACTGATCAAATATGTACTCTGATGGATTACACACAATCTTAAATATTATAGGAGAATGTATTTCATCTAGACAGGAAACTTTAAGCAGGACACAACAGACATTTTTCTTACAATATTAACAATTTGCCATCTGAACTTTATCTTCTCCTTGGATAATAACCACTAGACACTGGGTAAAGGAACAATTGATTTAAGATCTCAATCAAAAGAAAGCATTCCTCTTATCTGTATAGCCAAGCACTGAAGTAACAGTCATCTGGGGTTATTGTACATTTGTCAGTCCATTAAAAGCATAGACTCAAGATCTATATGTGGAATGTAAGACATTTGCGGAAATGACTCTTGCAAAAATCTTTAGTGGTTAAGAGCTTGCAGTCTATGCCTTTCCCTTGGTTTCCACAATGTTTACTAAAAAAGACAAGGGAAAAAAAATTTATACTTCCTATACTCAAACTTTCTTCCCTCTTTCCATGTGCTTTTGCTTAATGATTTAATTGCTACTCTGACAAGGAGTGATGTGGTGCGCAAGGTACACTTCCCTCCATCCCTCTCCGGTTAGTCGGGGTGTCCTCACCCACTTTGGTGCAAACACAAGGAGCTTCTATGGATTTGGAAATAAAACCACAGCACCATAGTAGCAATTTGTGTTATTTTGTGTTATGAAATATTTGCCACCGTGAATTTATCAGAGACCTATTCCTGACAAAGCCCAGTAGCCCAATGTGCTGGGCTTGCAAACAAAACTGGAGGAGTATTTGACGTGGCCCTTTTCAATCCTACTCATCTGCCGAAGATGGAGGAGGAATTCATCACAACATTACAAATGAGAAAAGCACGTTGGGCTTATATCGCATGCCCGACACTGAGTGTGAGTGCAGTTTGAAATGCACAAACTAATGATGGATGGCTGATTTCAAACAAGACCAATTTGATAATGATTTTTTCCCCACATTCTGCCGTCTCTTGTAGAGTATATACTGATGTGAGGCAGAGATGTCAAACCGAAACTATTCTGAGTTTTAAATCACAGTATGTTCATTGACAAAATTAAGTATCCAAATCCTTTTTTCTTCCTAAACTTATTTCTAGCAATTATTTTAAGACACAGCATACAATCTGTGCACCCTCAACTGATCTCACCTAGGATTTCCAAAGCAAGACCCTTGCTATCCAAAGTTTGCTCTACTGTCGATGGATGATGCCCTCTTACCAGTTAAATCTGAATTATTACTGATCTAGGCCAACCGTTGATACCCTGTGTGTGTGTGTTGGACTGTAGAGCTAAAGCTGCAGTGCTAAAACAGGTGAAACCGCGCCCACAGCCTTTGTTACGCCGGGTTTAACTCTGACCAAGCTTGTGCTGCCGCAGAACAGCCCTAAAGGCGGGTGCCCACCACACACACACAGCTCCCTGCCTCCCCCCGGGCACACGGAGGCTTCTGCTGCCCCCACACCCACGGACGCTGATGTCTCCTAGGTGGGAAGGGCATGTCCACCCCAGAGCCCTCTCCCTCTTTTGCACAGTCTCCACGCTAGTGGAGAAGGGGGCTCCACCGAGGTCTTCCTCTTCAGCCGCAGATGCAGCTCAAGGAGGAATGATGGCGATGGGCAGACACGCCGTCAACACCGTCCGATGGCACAGGCCTTGGTGTGCAAAGCGCTCGGCCAAACTACACCAAACTTTCGGCAGGTCTCCCGCACGGCACAGAGCGAGGTGGCTGAGGAATCTGGTGCAAGTCGTGTTTATTTTTAACATGACTGTTCTGCAAAGATAATTGTGTCAAGCTGAATGCGCGGCGCACTGGTTCCACTTCTATTCCAGTTACCATGGTTGCTAATACTTAAAAAACTGCCTGAGAAAGGAAGAGAATTGTTCTCCCCATGCTGGGAAATGTCTCCCTGGCTCATTCCTGCCCACATAGTGCAGCAATGCCGCTGGTCTCCGCTTCAGATGTGAAAGCTGGCGGAGATCTGCCTAGCCGGGTCTGGCAGATGGAGCTCGATTTCTCGTGGTTTATCACCGCACTGGCAGAACAAATCTCCTCACCTCTGCTTTGGTTTTATGGAGGGAGAAATCCTTCTTACTGTTGCTGCCAGTAGGCATCCGTGGGAGAAAAGAGAAGTGCACTTGCATCCCAAAGACTGTGCTGGTGTGTTAGATCTGAGCTGGTAACAGCGCGCAGTACCAGGCGGACAAGAACAAGGCAAAAGCTCAGAAAGGCAAACCAAGTGCAGACAAAATTCATGTCCCTTAAGCACAATGCTGCCCTATGACAAGCAAAAAACTCCACAAAATTTAAAAAAAACAAAATAGTGGAGAGAGAACAGGTATTTCCAAGTACGACGGATGTGAGCATGATCAAGTGAGCTATTTAACAGCGTGAGCCTTTGCCTTAGTCCTGTTGCTAAGCAGGGGCAGCATCTCCCTTCCCGCCGGCAGGTTCAGCCGTGCCAACAGCCGAGCAAGCTGTGCGGGTGCGGTGTGGCGGGACGTACCACCGCCTGCCCCCGCGCTGTGCCAGGGCCCCCACTCATCGCCAGTGTGGGTCTCATCTCCCCAGGGCTGCGGTCCGCGCGCGGGATGGACCTGGCCCACGTCGCTCCAGCAGGCACCTCCGACAGCATACGTGAAATGCCTCTGGCTGCCAATCCCCTTCAGTATTCTCCATAGTGCAGAGCAATAAAACAATATTGAATCGATACGGATTTGAAAAGTCTTTTGACTCCAGGTCTGCCGCAAAATCCTCCAGCAGGTTGAGTTCCCTCTGGCTCTCCACCTCCCTCCATCCATGGGACCATTCCCTACATACAAAGAACTAAAGCAAAATGTCACACCAGAAAAATACCTGAACTCTGTGGAGTTGAAATTCGCAATGAATTATGCATTATCAATGAGGCAACACAATTAGCTGAATCATTAAATCTCTAATATGGTGTCAGAATCAAAGGGACTTTGGTTCAATTTACCTTCATTCGGGAGACTCAGAACAGGGTTTAGTGCCAGTTTAGCTAAATTCACACCTTGACTCACTTGCATTCACCTCTCAGAGCATTTCCACGAGGAAGTTTCCCTTTGCCCAGACGGCGCCTTCCCTGGGAAGTATAACCAGTGAGACCTCACCGCCAGCACCCGTTTCTCCTTTCTACTGGTTTGAGCGAAGTCTGTAAGGAGAAGGCTGCTGCGGGACGCCTCACTCCGGTGGGCAGCGGGGATTGCTGCGCTGGTCAGCACGATGACGCCGGGAGGAGGAGGAGTGGCCGGGTGGCCTGGTCCTGCCGGGGAGCTGGACCCCAGACACGGCTGCTGCCGCGGGCAGAGGCTGACACGGAGGTGCTGCGGCAGGCTGCGGGGAGCGGGCTCCCAGGGGCTGTTCCCGAGTCGCCATTAAGCGACAGGAACGGAACGAGGGACCAGAAACTGAGTCACCAAAACAACCGGTCAGCTGGTGAAACACTCTGTGTTCCTCCATGGGAATTTTTAATTTTATTGCTAATGTTTCAAAGAAAATTATTAAACATATCCAGGAAATAAATATTTCTACTGGAATAGATTTTTCCTGTTTTCATAAAAAATGTTTGACCAGCTCCTCCTAGGCACCTTGGCATGCCATCCCCTGCTGTCATCCCTGGACCTAATTATTCAAACGCCTACGCAACCATTTGGAAACCACTGCGCTGCAAGCACTGTTGGTTTTCCTCTGTTTTCTGGTACACGGCTGACCAGAAGGCATCATTGCATGTGGTAAGCTGCTGACACACCTGTGTTTAGGCACTATCACAAAATAATAAATTGGAAGATGTCCCAAAACGTATCCAAGACAAGACCCTGTCGTGCATCCGTGCTACTCTTTAAGCCTCTGCAATGGATACGCTTCTTAATATCCCTGTCCATCTGTCCCCAGGCTTCACATTCTTACTCTATTTTTTTACTGAAACTGTCAATGAAGAAACAATATGTGTTTACATCACATAGTGTCACCTGGTGCTCCAGGACGGCAGATCACCTCCGATCAGCCCTTGTAGTTCTGCAGCACATCATTCGATACACGGCGGGTTTGGCTGGGAAGTATTTTGTCCCTGTGCTCTGGAGAGGTCAGCTGAGACTTCACAGCGGCTCCTTTTGGCTGCTGAGTCTGCCAACGGAAAAAAAGCAATAACAATACCTGGATCACTGACAATTCAGTGAAAAAGAGCCATGGAATTAAGGCTCGCCTGGCTCTACTGTTTCCTTCTAAATGAGTATCTGGTTTATTGCTACCTATTCGTAAAGTTATCCATCATTCCTCACAAAATTTGGTACGAATTCATGTGAAAAGTCATTGCAATATTCACCTTCCATTATTCTCCTGTCTTTATGCCCATTCAACCCAGCTGCAGAAATAACACCGCGTGACACCAGCGCCGACGAACAAAACCTTGTCGTGGGACGAGGCGGCCGCGGCCACCGGCAGGACACGTGCCAGCGGGTCTGGGGGAAGGCGAGGACATGAGGCAACGTCTCCTGTGTACGCATAATCTGCTCTGTCTCAATTACACAGTTCACAGGCAGCTAATAGCCCAGTAATGACATGCTGAAAAGAACTGGCGAGCACTTACACACTGCTACACCAGCAGAATACCAAGATGGAGCAGGGAGCTGCCGGCCGTGCAAAGGCTGAGACTCCAGTGGAGGGCTTTGTCCCCAGCCGTTTTCGGTCAAAATTTCTCTCCACTGATGTCACTCACAAAAACCCCAAGAACAGCAGAAATAGGCGGTGTTGATCCCATTGCCTCCCTCCCGGCACCGGCAGAGCCGGGAGCGCCGAATCCCAGGGCCGCAAGCCTGCGCTGGAGGCAGGGCATCCTCCGAGCCGCCTGCCAGCTTGTCTGGTTGTTATTTTTAAGCTTGTTTGAGCAGAGGCTCCTTTTCAGAGAGCAGTGCTTCCTGGCCAGATCTGGGGAGAAAAGGGACATCGACGTCTCTCTTCAGACATTTTGGAATATATAAAGCAAGTTATGAATAATATGAAATTCCGCTGGCGATGTGCATAATGTGCGCAAGAAGCACGGGAGAATGGAGGGCGCTTGAGAGCCAGGTCACAGAACGCTCTCCACGTGCAGCATTTCTCCTGAGCAGATCAAATAGTGTCTCAGTAAGGACTTATAAATATTAATACAGCACCTGTTTCAATTCCTCTCAACCAGCAGGAGCAGCCGTGCCCGGTGTGCACGGTGATGCGGAAAGGGAGCAGTTTGTGACAAGTCTCCCGTGTTTACTTTCATGCTTTTTTGTAGGATTGCATGGGCTGCTTTTTTAATGGGCACTCTGGGTGAAAGCAAAGGTACTCTAGTCACTGGCTGAGGAAAGTAAAGCTTCATAATTTCACAGACGTGCACCACATCCTCACAAAGAGAAGAAGAAGGGTTCGGTGGGTTCCAGAAGTGAAGAAGGGGATCTCAGGGAGGGATGCAGGTCTGAGGTACATGTGCCTGTATTTAGAAGCGCCCTTGGCCACTTGAATTATTCAGAATTGCCAGCATATTACCTTGCAGAAAGTACCCTCCTACGTAGAGGAAAATGCAGCAGATATTAAATTTTGTTCCGTGTCAATACAGAAGTTATTGCTGCCTTCGTACCCCATGAGACGCTGCTCTGTAACTGGTCAGCGACTGCACGCGGGGGCCACCGAGGTTAAAGCTCTTTACAAACGCTGCTCTTCCCTAACAGAGAAATTACGGGTTTGGGTAAAGGGCAATCCATGCAGTTCTGCCCTCCTGAAGATTTACAATGCTGGAAAGCGAGCTACTATATTTCACCTGATACTGAAACCTTCCCTCACACAGGTTGCCCAAACTGGGTTCTGCCACAGAACGTGAAACCCACCGGGACTGCCCGAGCCCCGCAGAGCAGCGTCCTGCCCCGCGCGCCTGCCGGACCTGCGCGCCCTGCACGAGGCACCTCTTGTCCCTCACCCGGCCCGGGTCTGCGCACCGTGCTGGACTTGAGCTGCTAATAAACAGCGATGACACAGCTCAGGAGTTTCAAATGCGAGGGGAAGAAATAGAGAATAGCCACAAAACATTTACTGTGAAATAAGCTCAAAGTGCTTTTATAACTATTACTCACATCATGAGATACTGCTGTGATACAGTGATAAACACATCCAACCATAAAAATATTATGTATTTGCTTTTTGAGTCACCTCTGTGTACTTCAGCGCAGAAAACTTTGGTATAACGTCATTGCAGGGGACCGCATGCGAGCACCCGCACCTCCCGAGCGCTTCCGCACCCACAGCAGAAGGGAGCGAGGCGGTGCTGGCCTCTGCAGAAGGAGAACAGGCACACGAAGAGACCGGCCGAGGCCACAGAGACGCGCTCCAGCACCCCCCGACCCCAGAAGAAACCCGCACTTGCTGGACCCTGGTCCATCGTGAGCATGATGCAATGAGGCACGAGAGCGAGCGTTTCAGAACGACCCGAGTCAGTGAGGGAGGGAAGCAGGGACTGTGGGAGCAGGTTTCTGGATGATAACCTCACCTTAGTTGATGTTCTATAGAATCTCTGCTTCGCCTCTCCCGCCTTTCGCTATCCCTGTTTTTCAGCGAGGACCCACATGCGCCAGGGTGAATTAGAACAGGCAGTTTAGGTATTTCAGTGCTTCAGTCGATTCACAGGTTTCTTGGGAATAAAATCCAGATGTTCTTACTCTCATCTTCCCCTTTTTGTTTCTGCCTTCCTGTTTTAGCCAGATGGACCTTAGCTATTCCTTGAAGCTACATTCAGTTTCTGATGTATTTTCCATGAGCAAAAGGGGAACTTCTTTTTTTTTTTTTTCTTCCATCACCAATTTTCTACAGTAAATAAGAAAAGGAAATGGAAAAACCTCGTAGGAAGTCCCAGGCTGCTGAGGCTTTTTAAATGGGCTCAGAGCTCAGGCATGAGGCAGATTAATCACAGAGCAGGCATGTTGAGCCAGTGCAGAAGATGACTTTTCAGAGCTAACATAAGGAAGAAGGATTAATTGAGCGAAGGGAGTAGGAACAAGAGAAGCCTGAGCATGAGCCACCAGGTACAGGAGAGTCCGGATGTGGCAGCACTGAGACTATTCAACAAAATTAAGCAAGGCCATGGAAAAGATTTCCTTTGGATGAACGCTTGCATCATTCTAATGTGCTTGCAAGAAATTGTAGATGATTAATTGTATCATTTCCATATCCTGCTCCTAAGCGAGGTACTTAAAGGAAACCGTGTTTCTGTTGCTGCCTGGCCCACAAACCCAGGGTGTCAGCCGCTCCAGAACAGCTTCGATATCAAAAAGAGACAGGCAAAAGAGTAACAGCCCCTATGTCCCCTGAAATGTATCCCATTCCTCAGGTTAACACTTTAAAAACGTACCACATGGAAATGTAGCCCTCATTTAACAAAAATAAATAACTGAAGTCAAATAACAGGTTGCTGTCGACAGAAAGCAGCACATGCCAAATATAACGATGCCTTTTCACGCAGTGTTAGTGCTCCAGGACGGTTAATCTGTGCCCCATGGTCCCTTTACCCTAAAAATACCTAAGATACGTTGCAGTGCTTTCTCCACCGGGAAACCTACCCGTAGTACTACAGCCATCAGAGCTGAGATTCAGATCCCTCTGTCATTTCTCCCCTCTCGTTCACCTACCAGTGCTGCAAGGTAGAGCCAAACAAAAGAAGGAACAGCAAAGCTCCTGCTGCCGCGGGGCACCCTCGCTCCTCGGGACGGCGCAGTTCTGCTCGCCCAGCAGCCGGCTCCTCCTTCACGCTTCATTCCCTCCTGGTTTCCGACCGTGTATGTCCCTGTGTATCTTCAGCCCCCAGTAGTTAGTTTCCTTGGGGCGGGAAGGTGGCTCTCAGAGCACCTGAAAGCTGGTTTCTGCGTGTTCTGTTTCTCTGTGATGATATTACTCGTGAATAAGCAAAAGGAGAGCTTTACTCCTATCTAAAACCAGGCAGGTAAGCAAATGTGTCGCACGGGGCATGGAGACAAGCCGTCAGTGGGACGTTATCTGGTGCTGGAAAATCTGGAGTGTGCTTAAATAGCTGCTGAGTTGGGTAGTCTCGGGGTACCTACAACGTATAGCTGCCTTCTCATGGGGGTTTGTCGATTCTCTGAGCCGGTTGGGGAAGAATCAGCTTCTCAGAGACAAATATCCGGAGATCTGAACCGAAAAGGTGTGGTTTTGACTTGTGTGTCATTCTGAAAACCTTCCCATCAATCCAGGACTTCATTTTGGTTTCTCAGCATCACTGACTTGTTCTGAAGCTGCCATTGATTTACTGCTCAATTTCTGAGCAGTTTGAAGAGTTTTTCCCCAGCATAAATGCTACTTGTTTGAAGTAGAAATTGAATCTGATGGGGAAACTTCTTTTAATTTGCAAAAACAAAGAAGGTTAAAAGGAGCAGAGAAAAAAACCCAACCTCCTCAAACCTCTGACTGACAACTTTTGATGTAGCAATGGTACAACAGCAGTTCCTGTACTGATTTAAAGACCAAACCAAAACCACACCACCTTTCCAACCCTCGCATCACTGAGACACGTTGAAAGGACGTACCGAAGCCCTCCCAGGGCAGAGCACTGTGGTCTGGCTCAGGACGTTCACGAGGCACGTGCTGATCCCTGAGGTTGCAGCTCACTCGTGGTCTGCTGCAATGGTTGGTACCGTGTATTTGAGGTGCACGATTCCAAGCGAACCTATGGAGACTTCAGAATGCTTTACGGATACGAACAAAGCAAACCTTAAGACCATCTCCCCCTTTTGCTCTCCCATATGGGATGTGAGGCAGTACTCACCTTCCAAACACGGTGGGGGAGAGGGAAAGGCTCCGTGTCCTGCTCCAGGGAGTCTCCACTGAGATGGAGCAGGTTGCAGATCTCCAGGTCTGTGACCTCAAGTTGTACTTTAAACCATCAGCCCAAACCCGTGCTCTGCGTCCTTCCCAGCATCTCCTAGCCAGGTTACCCTCTCTTGCCATCCGTGACCACTACTGCACCGCCGTGCACTCGTATTTTCTGCGAGGACGGAGCAGGCTTTCAGAACAAATTCCACCGTCACCACACAAAGTAGCACTGTTATCAAAATCTGGTAACGAACCAGCTCTGAAATGAATTAATGTGGTTTTCTTCTAAGCGTTCAGAGACACCTTACTGTGTCATTTTCCACTAAACACACAGTGTTTCTCTTTGCTGAATTTATTTGCCGTTTACCCATGTCTGTACATTTGCATTCTCTGTTGCTGCATTATGTTCGTAATGAATTTTCATTTGTACGTTGTAGAGAAATCTCTCGTTCAGTCATCACACAAACGCTGCTTCTTGTTTCCTCATCCAATAACTCAAAAGCAGAGACTGTAATTTTCAAGTGTAAAGGAAAATGATGTTTTTGAAGATCGCATTCTGTGCAGAATAATTCAAAGTACGTCACGTTTCTTTCACTGCGAGATCCTGGATCATCGGTTCCTTCTTTCTATTAATAAGCTGTTCCCAGTAACACTGAAACGTAGGTTCCCGGCTGAGCGTTACAAACCTAGAAGGGAAATACCTTGACCTGCTTTCCCTCGGAGCTGCCTGCCGTCCCCAGAGGAGGAGGACGCGGCCGTGGCACCCCCTGCCTGGGCCGGTGCCTTGGGGCAGAGGCGCGGCGCGGGCGGTTGGGAAAGCGGACGCCTGGGATGGCAGGGGCTGGCGCAAGCCGACGAGAGGTGCGATACGCACGCGGGAGACGCGGCGGCGGGGACGGAGCTGGCAGTCAGCGAGCAGCTCTGGCTCCTGCTGGGCTGCATATTGCGATGGCTCACTGTTCCCGAGCTCAAACTGCTGTTTTGGATGTCGTTAGCCTCCGGAGTTCAAGATAGGACTAATTACGGATGACAGACTGTACTGTTCTTTTATCACAGGTTTTTGATTAACGTGAGACATTGCCTTTGACTATTTCCTGTGCCAAATTATCCTTTCAATTACTGAAGCCTACATCCCAAGTATTTACAACTGGTTGCTCTTGTTGAAGGAGAACAGAAAGAAAAGGATAAAAAATAAGACGTAGCTCTCCTTCAACTCCTGCCCAACGCTCCTCTGGCATCACTCAAGTCCTGTCTGTACCTACAGTGAGAAGTGCAAAAGCGTACTAACACTGGGTTTTTTTATCACAGCTTTGCACCTTTTAGGCCAAGCTAAAAGCAGGGCTCTGGCCCTCACAACGTATGACTGAGTGCTAAAGCAAGACACACTTTAAGTCAAACAAAGAGCGTGCAAATCCACTGCAGCCCCGCAGAGCCGTGCCTGCGCATCGGAGGCGGGAGGGGATTGCAGCGGGAAGAGCGGGTTACAAAGCGGGATTTTGCAAAACGCAGGACACGAGCCCGTCCTGCTGCTGCCAGCTCTGCAGCAAGACCGAGCGGGAAAGTGGCTTCTGGGAGACCCTTGGCAGGGTCCAAGCAGCCGAAAGCTGCCCCCCCGCCCCCCCCCCCACCTCTGCCCTTCGGGCTCATCCCACCCCAGCGCGGCGGGCGCACCTCTGCCCCGTCACGGACCCCTGCGCCCCACACCCTGCTCTGCATCCCTGCCGCGAGCGCAGCCTGGCGCCAGCCTTCGCCACCTCCCAGGGCTGCAAGTAGGTTAGATTAAATCTGGCGGACCAGATTTTGGTCACCTTAAAAACAACAACACCCCCCCTTTTCCCTCGCAGCCCTCCCACACACACATCTGCCACGCTTAGGCTGGAAAATGAAATCACTTTTCCACTCAGCTGGCAGGAGTCAGCCGATAACTCATGAGAACAACAGTGGTTCAGAACAAATTAACCACGTCAGGCAAGCGGCTGAAGCAGAGGCAGGGAGGGCTGGGGGCGGCTCAGCCGCGGGGTGGGCGCAGCCGGGTCTGTCCCTGCCCGGGGGCACCGCGGCTGGGAATGACGGCTGGGAATGACGGCTGGGAATGATGGCTGGGAATGATGGCTGGGAATGACGGCTGGGAGTGATGGCTGGGAGTGATGGCTGGGAATGATGGCTGGGAATGATGGCTGGGAATGACGGCTGGGAGCGATGGCTGGGAATGACGGCTGGGAATGACGGCTGGGAATGATGGCTGGGAATGATGGCTGGGAATGACGGCTGGGAGTGATGGCTGGGAGCGATGGCTGGGAGTGATGGCTGGGAATGATGGCTGGGAATGATGGCTGGGAATGATGGCTGGGAATGACGGCTGGGAATGACGGCTGGGAATGATGGCTGGGAGCGATGGCTGGGAGTGATGGCTGGGAATGATGGCTGGGAATGACGGCTGGGAGTGATGGCTGGGAGTGATGGCTGGGAATGATGGCTGGGAATGACGGCTGGGAATGATGGCTGGGAATGATGGCTGGGAGTGATGGCTGGGAGTGATGGCTGGGAGTGATGGCTGGGAATGATGGCTGGGAATGACGGCTGGGAATGACGGCTGGGAATGATGGCTGGGAGCGATGGCTGGGAGTGATGGCTGGGAATGATGGCTGGGAATGACGGCTGGGAGTGATGGCTGGGAGTGATGGCTGGGAGTGATGGCTGGGAGTGACGGCTGGGAGCGATGGCTGGGAATGATGGCTGGGAGCGATGGCTGGGAATGATGGCTGGGAATGACGGCTGGGAGTGATGGCTGGGAGTGATGGCTGGGAATGATGGCTGGGAATGATGGCTGGGAGCGATGGCTGGGAGCGATGGCTGGGAATGATGGCTGGGAATGACGGCTGGGAATGACGGCTGGGAATGACGGCTGGGAATGACGGCTGGGAATGACGGCTGGGAGTGATGGCTGGGAGCGATGGCTGGGAATGACGGCTGGGAGTGATGGCTGGGAGTGATGGCTGGGAATGATGGCTGGGAATGATGGCTGGGAGCGATGGCTGGGAGCGATGGCTGGGAATGACGGCTGGGAATGACGGCTGGGAGTGATGGCTGGGAATGACGGCTGGGAATGACGGCTGGGAGCGATGGCTGGGAGTGATGGCTGGGAATGATGGCTGGGAATGACGGCTGGGAGTGATGGCTGGGAGTGATGGCTGGGAATGACGGCTGGGAGTGATGGCTGGGAGCGATGGCTGGGAGCGATGGCTGGGAGCGATGGCTGGGAGTGATGGCTGGGAGTGATGGCTGGGAATGACGGCTGGGAATGACGGCTGGGAGTGATGGCTGGGAATGACGGCTGGGAATGACGGCTGGGAATGATGGCTGGGAATGACGGCTGGGAATGACGGCTGGGAATGATGGCTGGGAATGATGGCTGGGAATGATGGCTGGGAGTGATGGCTGGGAATGATGGCTGGGAATGATGGCTGGGAGTGATGGCTGGGAATGATGGCTGGGAGCGATGGCTGGGAATGATGGCTGGGAATGACGGCTGGGAGTGATGGCTGGGAGTGATGGCTGGGAATGACGGCTGGGAATGATGGCTGGGAGCGATGGCTGGGAGCGATGGCTGGGAATGACGGCTGGGAATGACGGCTGGGAATGACGGCTGGGAATGACGGCTGGGAGTGATGGCTGGGAGCGATGGCTGGGAATGACGGCTGGGAGCGATGGCTGGGAGTGATGGCTGGGAGTGATGGCTGGGAATGACGGCTGGGAGTGATGGCTGGGAGCGATGGCTGGGAGCGATGGCTGGGAGTGATGGCTGGGAGTGATGGCTGGGAATGACGGCTGGGAATGACGGCTGGGAGTGATGGCTGGGAGTGATGGCTGGGAATGACGGCTGGGAATGACGGCTGGGAATGATGGCTGGGAATGACGGCTGGGAATGACGGCTGGGAATGATGGCTGGGAATGATGGCTGGGAGTGATGGCTGGGAATGACGGCTGGGAATGACGGCTGGGAATGATGGCTGGGAATGATGGCTGGGAATGACGGCTGGGAATGACGGCTGGGAATGATGGCTGGGAATGATGGCTGGGAATGATGGCTGGGAATGACGGCTGGGAGTGATGGCTGGGAATGACGGCTGGGAATGATGGCTGGGAGTGATGGCTGGGAGCGATGGCTGGGAGTGATGGCTGGGAATGATGGCTGGGAATGATGGCTGGGAGCGATGGCTGGGAGTGATGGCTGGGAATGACGGCTGGGAATGACGGCTGGGAGTGATGGCTGGGAGCGATGGCTGGGAGCGATGGCTGGGAGTGATGGCTGGGAATGATGGCTGGGAATGATGGCTGGGAGCGATGGCTGGGAGTGATGGCTGGGAATGACGGCTGGGAATGACGGCTGGGAGTGATGGCTGGGAGCGATGGCTGGGAGCGATGGCTGGGAGTGATGGCTGGGAGCGATGGCTGGGAATGACGGCTGGGAGTGATGGCTGGGAGCGATGGCTGGGAGCGATGGCTGGGAGTGATGGCTGGGAATGATGGCTGGGAATGATGGCTGGGAGCGATGGCTGGGAGTGATGGCTGGGAATGACGGCTGGGAATGACGGCTGGGAGTGATGGCTGGGAGCGATGGCTGGGAGCGATGGCTGGGAGTGATGGCTGGGAGCGATGGCTGGGAATGATGGCTGGGAATGATGGCTGGGAATGATTGCTGGGAATGATGGCTGGGAGCGATGGCTGGGAGCGATGGCTGGGAGCGATGGCTGGGAGTGATGGCTGGGAATGATGGCTGGGAATGACGGCTGGGAGTGATGGCTGGGAGCGATGGCTGGGAATGATGGCTGGGAATGATGGCTGGGAATGACGGCTGGGAATGACGGCTGGGAGTGATGGCTGGGAGTGATGGCTGGGAGTGATGGCTGGGAGTGATGGCTGGGAATGACGGCTGGGAGTGATGGCTGGGAGCGATGGCTGGGAGCGATGGCTGGGAGTGATGGCTGGGAGTGATGGCTGGGAGTGATGGCTGGGAATGATGGCTGGGAATGATGGCTGGGAATGACGGCTGGGAGTGATGGCTGGGAGTGATGGCTGGGAATGATGGCTGGGAGTGATGGCTGGGAGCGATGGCTGGGAGCGATGGCTGGGAGTGATGGCTGGGAGTGATGGCTGGGAATGATGGCTGGGAATGACGGCTGGGAGTGATGGCTGGGAGTGATGGCTGGGAATGATGGCTGGGAATGACGGCTGGGAGTGATGGCTGGGAATGACGGCTGGGAGCGATGGCTGGGAATGATGGCTGGGAATGATGGCTGGGAATGACGGCTGGGAGTGATGGCTGGGAGCGATGGCTGGGAGCGATGGCTGGGAGCGATGGCTGGGAATGATGGCTGGGAATGATGGCTGGGAATGACGGCTGGGAATGACGGCTGGGAATGATGGCTGGGAATGATGGCTGGGAGTGATGGCTGGGAATGATGGCTGGGAATGATGGCTGGGAATGATGGCTGGGAATGACGGCTGGGAGTGATGGCTGGGAGCGATGGCTGGGAATGACGGCTGGGAATGACGGCTGGGAATGATGGCTGGGAATGATGGCTGGGAGCGATGGCTGGGAATGACGGCTGGGAATGACAGCTGGGAGTGATGGCTGGGAGCGATGGCTGGGAGTGATGGCTGGGAGTGATGGCTGGGAATGATGGCTGGGAATGACGGCTGGGAATGACAGCTGGGAATGATGGCTGGGAATGATGGCTGGGAGTGATGGCTGGGAATGATGGCTGGGAGTGATGGCTGGGAGCGATGGCTGGGAGTGATGGCTGGGAATGATGGCTGGGAATGACGGCTGGGAATGACGGCTGGGAGTGATGGCTGGGAGTGATGGCTGGGAGTGATGGCTGGGAGTGATGGCTGGGAATGACGGCTGGGAGTGATGGCTGGGAATGATGGCTGGGAATGACGGCTGGGAATGACAGCTGGGAATGATGGCTGGGAATGATGGCTGGGAGTGATGGCTGGGAATGATGGCTGGGAGTGACAGCTGGGAATGATGGCTGGGAGTGACAGCTGGGAATGAATGATGGCTGGGAATGACGGCTGGGAGCGATGGCTGGGAGTGACGGCTGGGCCACTCTGCAGCGAGACACAGCACAGTCCAGGTGGAGCAGAGCCCTTCTGTGGGGACCGCGCTCAGGACACACAGCAGCCCGCTTGCTGCGCCGCCCTCCCCGACCCCGGGATGCTCAGCCGGCGTGCGGAGCCACTCGGCCAGAGCTGGGGAGAAAGGAACAGGGAGGAGGCAGGCAGATCCTTTACCTTTTTGTCAATATCAGTTTCCTCGCTCAAAAAAAAAAAAAAAAAAGCCTAAGCTTACTATTTTGTAGTGTATTTTGTGGCAATAAATGAAAGGTCCTGTGGGGAACTACAAATATTAATTATTCTCAACACTTAAGCAATGCTTTCTCTGCCATTCAGAAATATAAAGCTACGGTGCTCACTATGAACGCCTTGACTTCATCCGTAATTCACACACCCAAGTGTCACGCGGAGCGAGCGGCCTGTCTGCCTCATTCGAAGTGAAACGTCCCCTTCCCAGGCTAGATGAGACTTTTATCTTTCTGGAGAGGCACCTAAAGGCGAGCTCACATGTCACTTCTCAGTTGAACTGGCGTTTAGGTGCATTTCCAGAAAGATAACACTCCCTTACCGAAATTAACGTTATTCTCTATTAATTAATTAATTAATCAATTGATTTTGCTGACCTCCTCTCTGCATTGTATTTCCACTTACCTCGTGCTTCATTAAACTTGCATGAATCTCTCCAGCCGTCAGTGGCTCGCGCGGGTTGCCAGGAACTAATCTGACAACAGATTGGAAATCACCATGTAAAATAATGAGCAGCTTTTACTGGAGTTACGAAAATACCTGTGTCATGTAAGGCGGTGCAATTAGCAGGGAAGCAGCTGAGGTCCTAATAGTGAGAGATGACAGACAGACAGAAACAGGAGAGAAATGGGCTGGTGACAGCTCCGGGACTGGGCGGAATGGGAAGAAATGGAGCGAGCACAGAAGCGGGCGAGCAGAGCTGCGGCACGACCGCAGTAGGTTTTACTGCTGCACTTCTTTTTCAGTCTCTGTACTGAATTGCAATCTAGCCAGCATAAAACATTTATAGAAGCACTGGGCCTCGTCTACGCCACCAAGATAAAACACGGCCTTTTGCAAGTGCCCCCGCACAAATTCGATTCCCCTCGCCAACATCAGCCGAAAGCGTCACCTGAATAACGGCAGAGAGATGAGCACGCCGGAGCCGCGCGCAGCCCGTGCCGCCACCCCACACGTGCCAGCGCCTGGAGCGGGGACACGGAGAGCTCGTCAAGGTGCTTGCTCCGTTAACAGTCATTTGGCAAACGTGGTCCCGTAGACCTGGCCTTTACCTGGAACAGGGGTGCTGGAGCAGTTTCCAACCCGTGGCTTTGGCCGCAGGTGCTCCCTGGGGGATTGGGTCAGTGCTGGGAAACGTGGGCACTAACAGCCACCCCACTCCACAGGCGCCACTCACTTGTGCAAAAAGCACTGTATAATTGCGCAATATCAGCTCAGTAAGCAGTGACTAGTGTGGTGGAGGTTTAGCTTTGACAAGCCTCTCACATATCTAATTCTTCGGAAAAAATATTTTCTGGTTTGAAGTGACTTTACATTTTAGAAATTGTTGCTCACTTCTGGTGTAAAGAAGTTCCAGGGACAAACCCAGACAAAATTACAGTGTGATAACATCTAAATGTGATGCTCTGATCGAGAACTCCAATTCGTAATGCTGAATTTTCAGGAAAATTTTTAGAATTTAAATTTTTCAACCCAACTGAGTGAGAAAAGAGCTGACATCTCAAAAACGTCCTGCCCATCTCTCCCACCCACATCCCAGTGTTGCTTCCAGGATTCTCTATAGGTTTATTTTTAGCTACCCGTTTTCACATAAGATTCAAGTCCAAAGCATTCCAGCTCACTTGCAGTTTAACAAAACACGTTTAGTATTCAGCGCTGAACCGGAGGGCACAGAACAGCAGGCTTTTAAACAGATCTCTCTCTGCAAAGCTTTCTAGCAGAAGGTGGCTTGCCCTGAGCCAGCCTGGTTGCGTTTTCAGGAGTTTAAACCAGGTATTTCTCCCTCAGAGACACCGACTGGTAGAAATGGCTTAAGAACACGGGTACGGCAGTCCAGGGTGAAAGCCTGGTTCACATGAAGTCCAAGGAAACCCCCCCAAACCCAGGGATTTTTAACATGCCTGGGATGTTGTTCTTCACATTAGTATGAGAAGATTAATTTCAACACGTAGATACGCATAGTAGAGATGCCTTTTTTCAAGCCTGCCCTTAAAGCATTTGAAATGATGGAACAAGCATACAGGCAAATGCTCCGCAGCGTGCTTGCACCCAGCAAAACATGACAGAGGATCAGCAATCAGGGCAAGAACAAAGCAATACAATATTATCATCGTTAACAGAAATGCAAGCATGTAGACGAAGCCAACCCTGTTTCTGTTCAGCCAGGGGAGGATTACATTCACCTGATTGCAACGGGAGCAGGACCATGCCTTCAGAGAAGTGTCTCAAATCGGCGATCGGTGGATGCCCACATGGAAAACCTGCCACGTTCCTCAAATACCCATAAAGACCTGGAGGATAAAAACAAAATTAAGAAAAATATACAAATGTTGATACCTAAGTGGCTGAGGTGCTGCCCCATACATGATGCAATATCTTACGTATATTGGGCGGTGTTTGCTTAGAGATTTGACCTTTTCCGTTGATCTAAATATAGCAAGGAGCAACCTCAGAGCACCTCTTGCTGCATCAGCTAGCTCGGGTTGTTTATCCCAAACACGTACCAGTCAGTGGCATTTCTTTTCCTTTAGCATTAAGCATGGCACACAGCATACTTTATGTGGCACCGTGTTCCCCTGCACAGCACACTTCCTATTCATAATAGTCCTAAATTCTTGCAAAACAGTAAGATTCAAGCTCTGTTATTCACGCTTACGGAGTATCAGCAAACATCAGAGTACTTGAGAGACCAACCAGGACACTGCGATTTTTGAGAAGGGAACCAGCGTTTAACGCTACACCTGGAAAAAGCGCTTTTTGCAGAGCAACAGTTCCTCACAAGAGCAGCCATCGGCTCCTGGGAGCATCTCCAGCTTGGCACAGCGGTTGGAACTTTGTGAGCTGCTGCTGTCAGCGCGCGGACACGCTCTCTAAAGTGCTGAGATGCATTTACCTGCTTTCGGCCACGTGTGCCCTCGGACCCTGCGGTGACCGTGCTGGAGACAGGCGAGAACTAAACCAAAGGCTGACGCTCAGCCAGAGAGAGGAGACAAGATGCCGCCATCAGCCAAACAAAAGAAACCCCAAGATAAGCACAAGAGGAATTCCACTACTGATAAGGAGCTATTGGAACTGTGAGCGAACCACCCTAATCAGCTCTCGAGGAGAAACAGCCCCCGCTCACCTCACCCTCCCGCCGAGCGCGCTCAGCAAAGGATGGGATGCTCCAGCTCTGCGCAGGGACGGGACAGAGCAAGGCCAAGAAAGCCACGGGGCACCAAGCCTCATTGTAAAAGTAGGTGCCAAGGTGCCGATGAGGGTTGCCTGCACCCTGTAAATCCTTCCCGTGTGAGCCCCGGGGTGTGCGGGCTCCGTGGGGTGAGCACCCCGCACCCAGGGCACAAACATCTCGGCTCTCTGCGCGCCGGGCAAGGACACGCACCGATGGGACAACAACCGTTCCCCATCGCAGCTACCGCTACGAGCGTTCTTCTAGGGGAATCAGATACTGCTCAAGCCATCGCTGTATTTTTAGCTTCAACTCTATCATAACCTTTTCTTTTTTAATTAAGTTTAATTTTAAAATTTACAAAAATGAACTAAATATTTATGCAAGAACTGGTGTTACCACTCAAACAGCAATAAAAACTTTCCAAACAGAAACGCAGTTTTAATACCTGTAAATATTGAAATATTAAGATCAATTCAAGCAATTAGAGCCATTACTCAATAGGTGTAACCAAACAAAAGGGAAACCATTGTAACTTAGAAAATAATGAGTTGTAAGGTAAGAAGCTCTGGAACAATCTCATTTTAAACAGCTCGGCCTTGGAAGAACGGATGCACAAAGATAAGAAAGTCACAAGGGGATCCCAAAACCAGCCTTGAGGGACAAGGTACACGTGATACCAGGACTGAGTCTGAAGACCCCCGACGACCACCCGGAGGTGTCAACAGACACGGGCGAGAGACATTAGCATATGCTAACGAGTTCCTGGAAAATCCGTGGCTGTGGTAAGCACTACTCGGAAAGATACCGAATGTGTCTATGAACCCACTACACCCACACACATTTATGTTCTCAAAACACACGCGGTTACAGTTACAGCGCAGAGTTACTTTGTTACTGCCTCGTGATTAACGTGGAACTTTCTCCCGTGGCTGTTGCAGCTCCAGACTTAAAGAGACTCAGACCGTGCCCAGGGAGGGGGGGTCGGACCTCGGAGGGGGCAGCTTTGAGAACGGGGGTGTGGTTTGGGGTTGTAATGAGATTATAATGAGCAAAGGGCACTCAAAGGACACGGTTTTGACAGAAAATGAAATATCACTTGGCTCCTGTACCAACCACACAGTTTAGCAGCTCCACGGTACCACCAGGCTCTCGGGTCTCATTCGTACAATGGTTTTGCTGGGTACCTGTGAGGTGGGGGCTGTGCAGGGGCCGTAGCAGCACGGCTGGGTACTACCACCACGATCATGCGACCGTCACCTTACTACTGCCAATAATCCCATCACCTTGGTCCCATCGCCCTGCTTACAAAGACTATACACACCCTAGCCCATCACCACGGCTGAAAAACCAAGTTAAACACACCGGGTACACTGGGACCCCACGCGAATACCTGTGATGGCACTCGGGGTGTTTCTCGCGTTCAGAGCGGGAAGCTTTGCTGTGGAGCCAAGCGTCCAAGGCGGCAAGCGTGCGGTATTGATGGCAACCACTGTGGCCGTGCGTGCCACCGCACTGCAAAGCCGCACGTGAACGTGGAAGAGGATTGATTCGGCGCACATCGCGCAGCAGGGACGTGACAATCCAGTGCATTATTCAGCACAGCCTCTGACGGCTTTCCGTTTAATCTATGTGAAAATTGGATTTATGGTATAGGAGTAAGAGCTATCTGAACATGGCCCATAAAACTGGAAGAATCATATTTTTCTCTTCAGCAAGCAACTTTTAACAGCTCTGCTGGGTGCTTATTTGCAGTCACAAGGCAAAAATCTTCCCTCTGCTGTTTACGACCCTTTTACTCATTTCTGTGACAGAGGGGGGGTGGTTTGGAGTACAGTGCCAGTGATGCTCTAGTTACTGGGTGTTATTTGCTCCGGGGACTCTTTTGATATGTAGTCCTCGGCTGTACTAATGTTCCCATTAGTCTTGATTGCCTCTGCAGGGGGTGGTAAAGGCTTCTGTAACAAAGTGCCTAGGAAAATCCTTCTTGAGCCTTTGATATTTCCTTTGTAACGTTTTCCTCATCTCTCACAAGATATCAGTTTGACTTTGAAGTTATTTTCAGTTCTCTTGTCATTACTTTATATTTCTACCGGGTCGCTGGATGTTTCTTACGGGGGAGCAGGGAGCCACCAAACAGCCTGTGTTCCTCATGGGGTCCTGCTCTCTTGAGCAAAGCTCCCAGTTATTGAAAGGGTACAGTCTAAACCCACACGGTATTAAAATGCAGGCAGCCAGTGCTATGAGGTATTGCTCAAAGTTGCTGTAAGGAAAAACGAAGAACGAAAATATATACGTGGAAAATCATATGCATAAAACATCCCCGTGAGAAAACGGCTGGGGACCCAAGCTGTTTAACAGCCTTAAAGCATAGTAGAAGGTCAAATAAAATTTAAAAAAAAAAAAAATTTAAAAATTTATATTGACCTAAAATATTCAGAAGTCCAGGTGTTTATTCATACCATGGAAGCGTGGTGGGTTTAGGAGGCTGAGTTAAAACGAATGGAGGTGAAAATTCCTAAAATTCCTGTTCACAGAGAGACTGAAAATAATCAAAAGATATTTTTTGTCTCTGGGAAACGATGTAGGACTTGAAATGGAAAACTGAAAATGAGGAGCTAAGGGTTCTTCTCACACCTCTGCTACCTGGAGAGAACAGCCCCTTTGTAAAAGGGCTTTATATCCCCTGCGATAACATTTGCTTTATAAGTATGTCATAACTGCTGTAATTTTCATCGTGATTAGCAATAAAAAGTATATTTAAAAATATCCAATAAGGAAAGAAAACCGAAATGAACTTTTTTAACTTGAACATTACTGCGAAAGCCTGGGAGAATCCTGAGATGATTCAGAAAAGCTGTAACAAGGCTACTGCTGCTTTGTCACCGAAGAGACGGATAGAGCTCCCTGCAACATTAAAACATGCCAGAAAAGAGTCACTCCGGCTTTGGATTTGACCTTTCGGGGCTGTAGTACTCCAGTCCTGAACTACGATTCAGGCACATCCCTGTAACATGCAATTCACGGAGCCAGACACCAATTTGCTGTCATTATCTGCAGCTCCTTCGGTTCAGAGCCCACTAACATCACTTCCCATTACAGCTCATGCCTCGAAAATATAAAGCAAGGGCAGGAGCAGAGCTGGGAAAAACGCTGCAAAGGGAAGCACAGCAGCAATAACGTGCAAACACAACGAAGTGCACTGAAACAAAACCAGGCGGAAGGTCGCCTCCACCTACGTAACCCAAGGGCTATTCAGCCCTGAGCCCGTGCAGCTTCACCGTCTCCTCTGCAAGAAGCCCCATCTCTCCATCGCCGCCACCACGCACCTTCCCGTGCTGCCCCTGGGGGTGACCCGCGCGTGAGAGCGGCCCCAGAGAGGTACGATGGGGCGATCGAGCTGGACTTGGCTGCACGTTCAGCCCAGGGGAGGTCCCAGGGGCAGACGGGGCTTTTCCTGCGTGGATCTCCTGTGCTGCTGGGGCTGTTGGTTTTGTGCATTTGGAGGATGCAGATAAGAAGGGCATCGAATTTGAATGCTATGCTAATAAGAACATCTGTGTACTTAAATCAGCACTGAGCAGCTGGTACATTTAAAACAGCCCCCAGCATGTCTAAACATTCTGTAAATACAGAGTTAATATCTCCTGAGATCAATTTATCATTAATAAGTTATAAAAACAGGATTTGATGTACACTGAAATAAAAACCGTGGGGAAAAAAAAGCCTGTTCTTTATTTCCATTTTTTCCCCTCCTAAAATTTAGTAAAGTGATTCTTGTGTGACCAAATCTATTCAGAGAAAGCAATTATTACAGTTCGGATGTATTAGGCTGTAGTCCAAGAAATAGCTTGAAATGTATTTTCCGATATATTTTGTTCTAAGTTGGGGGTATTAGGACTTGATTGTAATTCATATAACAACGATTTTCACGATTAAAAATGTGTATTTAAAACTGACAGTCGCTGACATTTTAATAAGGATTGAACTGAGGATTTCGGTAAGTATCCGTTTCAATTCTGGGGGACTATTATCATGCATCAGTGGATGCCATTCTGATTAGAAAGTGGCATTAACGATTACAGAAAATAAATTCAAATTGAACCAAAGTGTTTTGTGAGTGCGTAGTCCATCCCTACCACAAGCAGCTGCGGTGCTGGAGGACAGACGGGCAGAGCTCTGGGCAGCAAGGATAACGCGTCCTCGCCTGCTTCTCCCTGCCTGTGACTGCCCCGAGGACCACAGCATCAGCCTCTCTCCAGAGCAGCTCTGACAACGAGAGATGCACTTTTACATCAAATTTTCTCCCAATTTGGAGGGATCCTGGGATCCCGAGCTGCGTGGAAAGGGCTGCAGAGCAAGGGCAGAGCTGAGCTACCCGCAGTTGTCACCATCTCAACCCTCTGGTGTGTGAGGAGCTCAGCCAGACGTTGAGTGGCACAGACGGACTCAGAGCTGGCCTCATCCTGCCTAGGACATCGATGTGCAGCCATCCCCTGATCCCCGTGCAGTCAATGCAGAGATGCAGGCAACCCTACAGGTGATATGGCCCACGACGTCTCAGTTCAGCACCCGAACGTCAACCAGCGAGTGCGTGCCCAGCCTAACTTCAGACGAGTGTTTCGGCCAGGTTCCACGTTACAGCAATGTTTGGTGGCTGTAATCCCCTCCACAGCCACCTCTGCCCGGCTGTGGCCATGGCTCAGCCCCCTCCTGCCCTGGCGAGGGGCCCCCAGCACCTCCTCTTACATCTCGGGGCGGAGGTTAGGACCTCGGCTTATGCTGCTGAGCGATTCGCCTTTACCCAGCTTTACTAAATCCGCCACAAGGACCTGCATGCCCCCGAAAGGCTCCAGATAACGTCTGAACTTATTTTGAGCACTTTGGGACTCCATCTACTAAGTCATAAAAATTAAAGGTAGTTACTATAATGAAATGGATCCCTTTCCTCTATTGCTCTCAAATAATCTGTTGTGAACAGGCACTGGGCATATACATCCTAAACTCCACTTCTTAAGCCTCCTGGATCCACAAACTGGTGACTGCTTCATTAAACATATACATTATGCATCCTGTAAGCTCAGGGAAACTGTGTAATTCAGGGTACCAGCCAGGGTGTGCAGGTGGCATTTTGATCAACACTATGTGCATCTGGAAAACTAAGACACTCCTCTGCATATTTGGAGGTTGGTGGGGTTTTTTCTCCTGCTCCTCTCTTCCTGGAACACTTTTATCTCGCTCCAGCAATTGCCAGCAAAACTCACAACCAGTAAAGTACGTGAGCAAACCTTATCAGCTGCCCTACACTCGCAGCGCTCCACTTCCATACGGGTCACGTCTTGAAAGGTGAGCAGCGCTGTCACAGCCAAAGGTTGTCACGGGTGTCCTCGTCCCACAGGTCTGGTGCACGGGACACAAGTCTGGAAAAGGCTTTCCAGAGAGGGGACTGTATTTTATTTATCATGATTTTATTGTGGTCCTGAGCTGTATACGCATGATCTTCCCCTGTAAAAGGCCAATACACGCAATCATTTGTAATTTTGTCTAGCTCCACCCTGTTTGGAACAGGCAAACTGGTACATACAATATGTCAAAGCCCTTTAGGTTGGTTTATGATCTTAAATAGTCGTGCATAAGAAACTTAGGAGTGAGACTGAAAACCTCCAGAGCACGCAGATCAGTTGTGCAGCAAAATGCCAAAGTCTTGCACCGATTGTCTGAAATAGCTGCAGAGCTGCTGGAGTGCCACTTCGTCTAGAAAACACGTAACATCTTCAGCAGGGCAATATAAACCCCCACGTTATTCGTATGATTTACAGTTTTCCACTCACCTACACTGCATGAATAGCATTAACACCTGGCAGAAGTTCCTGTAAACACTGATAAAGTCATCTTGGGCAATTTTCTCCGGGCAACTGATTTGATTAATTTTCTGGAGAGTGCCGTCCTGCCAGTTGGCCTGGCTGGGGAAATGTTAAGAAGTTTGTTTGCTTGGTTATCTCTTCCCAGGGGCCTCGTTGGGATTACAACTAATTGCAGTTTCTAGGCTAATTTGTTTCTTAACATCCTTGTGTGAAATGTGAAAAGCTGCGTTAAACTTAACATGGGAAAAAGGGGAGGTGGGTCACTGCGTCGTCGTCGTGAAGCTATGCTGAAGATTTTCATGACTTTCCTGGGAAGAGACCGTCCCTCCTGCCCCGTGCCCTCCCAGCGGGCGGCTGCCCTTAACCCGGTCACTAACCAGTCCCTAAGCTCAGCCCTGCACGCACCGCTGCTGGTTAGCCTTCCGCTCATCCAGAGTTTCCTCCAGCACACCCAGGTTTTAAGGATTCTTGCTGACATTTAAGGACGTACATCAGGTCTACCCGCTGCTTTGTGAACACAGTGAAAATGAACAGGACGTGGAAGAGGATACCTAACGACTGGGTACGTGCACGAGAACGAGTTTTCTCTTTGATATGTGCTGTCCCAACCCTTCCCTCACCACCGACATTCCCTTCCAATACACGTACCTTGTAAAATCCTTCTGTGGCTTGGCTGTACTCTGGATGTGGTTTGTGTCGCTTTTTTTTAAATTGGAAATCAATGTTTTTTCCTAGCTATGTGAAAAAGGTAATAAATAACGTTCTAGAAATGCGAAACTAGAGCAGAAGCTTTGATTCTTAATGCTGCTGTGAAAAAGTAAATGTTCACCGAACAGGCTTGTCTGAGCCTTTCAGGAGAGGAAACGCAGTGCAGCCAGCACAGAGCGCTGAACTCACCAGACCGTGACTGCCAAACCCAAAAGAAAGGTTTCCGTCACAAGCCTGCCTTCATAGAAAGGAAAACAGGTTTTAGGCCAGCCAGCCAGCAGCAGCTGAAATTCAGAAAGTCTTCAGAGAGCGTTGGTCACGTTATTGTACGTCTGTAAAAAGGCACGTACCGTAAAGCCCCCTCTCACTAGCAGCCGAGTTAGGACGGGGTCTGACCGGCTCGTCTCAGTCTGCTCCCAAGCCCTCACCGGCCTGGCACTGCGGAATTAATTACAACCCCCGACTGGTAAGGACGGAGTCGTGCAGAAATGAGAAACAACTGCGACAGAGCTTTCTCCTGAAGACTTTGACAGACGGGCTCCAGTTTTGGCTGAGACTCGGGAGCACAGGTTTCCCGTGCGCCAGGGTAAGGTCAGGTAAGTGAGGTGCGGGGAAAGGCTCGAACCACAAAACCATTCACTTCAACAAGAAATCTGGGCAGGCATTTGCAAACCCGCCAGGTGAGCGCCAGTCAGAACAACTGCTGCCAGGTTAAGATAGCAATAACTTTGCCATCTGTTTGCTTAAAATGTAGAAGAAAATTATTTCCCTCACTAAGGACACCGTGCCCCAGCCCAGATGTGCTGCAGATGTGCTGAGATGGCTTTGACCCGGCCAGCCTGACCTCCCGACACCCGCCGGCTCCCGCAGCTCTCGCCCAGCTGCGGGCTGGACCAGGACACGCGCAACTGGTTTGGAGGTTGTGCTCACGGGTCTGAGCGACCTGCGGTCCCAGCGGGGGCTCACGGGCAGCCGTTACAAGTGCGCGTGTGCAACGAGCAAGGCAGCCCCCGAGGTGAGACGACCAGGCAAGTGATTGCACTCGCCCGCGGTTCAGAAAGGACAAACCAGACTTACCCTGCGGAGGAGCTGAATTCGGGTGCCTGAAGGACACCCCTGTGAAACGTTAAGACATCCACCCACTCCTGAGCAGCACTTGCCAGAGGAACGGCTCTTCGTGGGGCAGCGACTGGAGCAGGAGGTGGGAAGAGCTGGCGCGTTGACACCGAGTTATTTACTGCCTACTACAGGAGCATTTCTCAGTAACGCCTTGCAGAGAAGAGAAACCACCCCTGGCTTGAGCCCAGCCGGGGTCCTGTCTCTGGTCCTCGTCTTTCAGCAGCCACTTCGGTTCTCCTTCTTGCAGAAGTGGTGTAACTTCCTAACTGCCCTGAGAGCTAACCCTGGAAAAATGTTATAGATAAACTATGTATGAATTGTCATTGCTGTTGTCTTTCAGAGCACCTGGAAAACAGCCCTGAAGATCAGAGAAATGAAACTATCAATGCTGCAGATGCTAAAGGGACACACTCACTAGAAATCCACCAAATACAACTGGGCTACCCAAGAATGGAAAATTTAAGTGCTTCTCCTGCTGTAATCCAGTAATTCCCTTCCTCCTGCCTCTTCCTATTGATTTTTCCACTGGAGGGGAAATTCCCACAGCCCACTCTGCTTCTACCTTCTGTGACAGAAGACGTTTGAATTTCCTTACCCCACCTCCTGTTCTGTGTCCCACTCCAGCACTTTTGTGATTCTGGGGCTGTTCTCTTCCACTCGTTTTGTATTAATCACGATGGTCCTTTTCCTTCCTATTTCCATCCTGATCTGTCTTTACCAACGCTGTTTACATTCACACAACTGTATAACGACCCCTTTATTGCTAGTCCGCAGGCACTGCGGTACGGTCTGCGCGTTTGTAGATGCTTCGGGAATACAGACGCTACACTTACAGGTGGGGTTTTTATTGGACCGTTGATATATTCTTACAGATAAAACATTCCTATAGCTATAGTGTGAGGCCACAGTATCACCCTTCTTCCCCAGCATATGACACACTTTTTAAACCCCAAAATGTTCTGATCTATTGTCTTTAGTCAGCAGGGGGGTTTATTTTTTTTAAACTATTAGTTTAGAAATTTTTTGGAAGATTCAACTGAGCTTTGTATAATACGTTTCACTGTAATTCCAGACACTTTATTTGGTTTTTTACACTGAAGTAAGAAAGAACAGCTCCACTTGTACAGGAAAAAACTCTTCTTTTTCTGCTTTTTCTGGGATACTAAACTGAATAGGAGAAACTTTCACCTGTTACCTTTCCTTTCGCCCAGGATTGACAGCAATTCAATTTTTTAAGGTTTCTTAAATTACTTTAGAATGTGGGAGAGCTAAATTCTGATTTGCATATCCTCACTCGGACATTGCTCAGGGCAGTACGTGGAGGTTTTCCGCCTTGCTCGGGATCCTGCCGGTGACCTAGGGAGCGGTTTCCAGGAGGGTCCCCAACTCCCTCGACTCGTCGAATCCTGAAGGCAGAGCGCGGATCAGCGCTGCCCTTCCGAGGGAAGCGACGCTGGAGGGCTCCCCGTGCTGCAGGGAGGACCCCGCGCGCGGCTGCGCGGCCATGGAACTCGCACCGAAGGTTTAAAAGCCGCGTTCGGTCTCCCCGGCTCGGCAGTCGCTCGGCGAGCAGATGGAGGGAGGCGTGGGAGGCAGCGCTCAGCACCCGAGGGCAGCGCTCAGCACCCGAGGGCAGCGCGCCAGCCTCGCCTCTGCCTGGGAAACGGGGCTGCGGCCGTGCCCCAAAGCGACAAATCCCTCCTTCTACCACCGCGCTTGCGAGAGAAGAACGAGAAGGATCTTGATTCAAGTGCCTGTGTTTAATACATTTTTTTTCTCATTAATAGAGAGGGTCATTGGCTGTGTCTGGGAAGGAGAAATATTTCAGTCTTGCATCATTCGGGTTGTGCTCTTGTATGGTGAGGAGAGCCTGCAGGAATTCATCCCCCCAACAGTGGTGCTGACACAGAAACAACAGGAATTCTTCAAAGAACCGTGTACGTGAATGGTGGGAAATCAGCCTGTTTCTAGCAAGCTGTAAATGTGTAAATGAGCATGAGCAGTGTAATTATTTTTTTCCAAGCAATATGAGTAAGACATTCAAGGAAAATGTCTTGATGTATTGGGATGCCGTATACTGAAAATTTGTTGTATATTAAATTGCATTTAACATTTATTCTCTCTCCTGCTCTATCAGCTGAGCAGTGCAGCGTTAGGCAGTCATCTTGATTGTGTGCGTTTCCTTAATCATATTTGTGAAAGATCTTACCAATTGCTCAACCCTTCATTAAAAAACCAGGCTAAACCAGCCATCAGGTAGATATCAAGTAAAAGACATTAGCTGAAGTGATGAATTAAAACTGATTATAAAATTAAAAGCTATTTTTCTTCTATGCAGCATACAGTTTCCTGCTAAACTGCACTTCACTGCTCCACTTTACACACTGTTTCTGCTGGAGACGTAAAACTTTCTGCAAGATTAGGAGATGGTTTACCTCGACAGCAAATGGGAAAGAGTCCAGCCCCCCCAGGCAGTAACCTTGCCCTTACCCCTTCTGTCCACAGGATATCGCTGGACCGCTTCTCAGTGACGTCTGGCTGAACTTGCTTCCACGCCTCTGCAGAAAGCCCAGGACGGCAGAGAGCTCCTGGGGACGGGTACAGGTACAGGCGGGCCGCTGGGACCCGAGGCATCGTCTGTCCGGGGAGGAAAGCGGTTAATCAGAAATCACATCCTGTGCTACACAACGGTTTTGCCTGACCGAAAGACTTGGCCCACATAATAATGAAAACGAACCAAAGCCGCGTTGTTTTGTAACGCTTGTGAGGTGTAAAAACAATCCCAGTTTATAAAAGAATGCAATTTTCAATAAAACAAACAAACAAAAAGGATTGCTAATAACTCTTTTGTGAGATAACCATTATTTTAACTGAGTTCAGTGCAGTTTTTCCAAATGCTTCAAGCTTAAGAACTTACTTGCATAGTGCCCATGAGGAAATGTTTTTGTGCCCAATTACTGACCGTTCAGTTATTTCTGTCCTTCCCAGCAGTCAGTTACGGCTCTGGACGCAACGTCAGCCGACAGCCATCATCTGCAATTACTGAGATGGTTAAATCTTGTGACAAAGAATGCGCAGAGGAAACAAAAACATTACATATGTAAATAACAGAGAGACACTAACCCTCTTTAATTTATCTGCTCCAGGAAAATGCCGTGCAGGCTGCAAAGCAAGATAACGCTCCCTGCGCCAGAGCAGATAGTGCTGGGTGGCAGCCTGTCCTTTTCTGCCAGAAACGAGGATGAACAAAAATACAACATGTGAGTTACTTGAAAAACGCTGGTAACATTGTCTTGATCTGACAGAAAACAGTGCTTTTCCAGCTTTGCCCGGTGGCATTTGGGATGCTTGTGATTCTTTCCTGCTTCTGAGGAATTTTGTGCTTTGCCAACTGCGACTCGTCCTCCTTGCACAGCCGCTGCTGCGGCACCTGCTTTTCACATTCGGATTCTTGGCACGAGAGAAGAAATACTGCCTATTGTCACTTGGCCTCGCTGCCTTCTATTGTGTTATTGTGCTTATTACAAGAGCGGTTTAGATTTTAAATTCCGTAACTGAAATACAGAAACAAAGTGGTGATGGCAATCGACCGGTAACGAGTCACCTGCACATCTTGATCCTTGTTTATCCTCAGCCTCAGAGCTCCATCCTTTCTGCCCCAGCGCTGAGCAGAGAGCACGTTCTGCTGGCCCCCTGAGCACGATGCTCTAAGAAGGAAAGAATGAACAAGAAACACACACGCTTATGTACAATAATCCAGTTTAAGGATAGGAAACGACCCTGCCAGACACAGCAGACTCACTCTGCACCACCCTCTCTCATAAAAACAGAAAATGGGTTTCTGAAGTTCCGCAGCAGGAACCGACTGATGCCAATGGTGACCCAGCTGATGACAACCACCAAGCACTGATGGTTCGCAGCACGGAGACAGCCCTGCATCAATCCCCCTTGGGTCAACAATCCCATCCCTCCTACCCCGACCTCCCCAGCCCACCCTCTTTCAAATGAGCAGATGAAATTAGACTTTCGAGAGTACTTTGTGCTCTGCAGGACTTGGGCAAGTGCACAGCTTGAGACCCTGCCCTGCCTCCACCCAAGTCCCCTCGTTCGGTTCCCCGATAAATTCCCTGCACTTTTAAGGTTCTCCGGATTTCACTCAATCACGTTCCCAGGGGCTGGCAGGAGAGAACAGAAATAAAGAAATCAATCACTCGATGAGAGACACGCTTGAACCAGCGCCAGAACTAATACTCCCAAATTCTGGGAAGGGTGCATTTCAATATTTATTAGAAAGGCACATTTTTGTCAGATGTTTACAAGTCTGTTTTTCCCAGCACTGCCTTCAGAAGGCTCACGCGCCTCCCCCGAGGCACAGAGGGCATTCCTCTGCAGATCTGTTCCTATGAGCATCCGAGAGGACTGCCATCCCCGTTTCCGCAGCGAGAACGTCCTCCGTGTCCTGGGGCAGCGGCAGCACCGGTGACCAGCGACATGCTGCCCGTGGTGCCGCTCAGCCCCTTTAAACCTTCCCAACTTCTCTCTGCCCTTCGTGGGCTCTGGGCTTCCCCCGCTTCGCAGCTCACTATGTTTGCAGACTGTTGAACTGTACTCGGTAACCTAAGAATAATTGAGGGCAACAGGTAACGGCTTATTACCGCAGGAATGCGGCTTCCCGGAGCAGCACCGATTATAATTCAGAACCATTTCGAACAGCGCGTCGGGTTAAGTCATTTCATGTTGCAACGTACAGGTCAGCCTTCAGAAAGCAGGACTGGAGGTGCAGCGTTGCTCCTCTTCCTCTCGCTCCTGTACCAGCCACTTATTTAATTTACTCCCAACGGCACTAAATATAACTTAAAGTACTCGATTGTTTATTTAATATCTTCAATCTCCAGCTCAATTTTTCATCATCAAAATTACTGAAACAGGCAGTTCAGACTCATACAAAAATGAATTTTTCCATCCAATCTTAGTTATATCTTTGAAGGGCTATTTTCAGTCTTAATTAAAATTAATTAAAAAAAAACCAACTAAAAGCATCCTCAATGTAAATAAAGTAAGTAGAAGCCCCTACCTTTCCAGCGCCACAGCGAACAGATTGATTCACATAAGCCACGCGAAGAATAATTTAATTCACCCACCAGACCAGGAACAACCACCGAACAAACCCCTCCGAGGGCGGAGCAGGAGCGCGGCAGCGGTGGCGGGGCAGTGCCCGCCATGGCCGAGGGTTGGCACGGCGCGGTGCTGCTCCCCACACCCGGTACCTTCAGGCTCCTGCAACGCTCCCACCCGCCGCCTCGAGCCCCGTCCCACGGGATGGGTGCGCGGGAGGTTTCCTAACGCCGAGGCAAGAGGAGCGGCGACGAGTCTCAGCGCGGGACCACGAGAGCGCATCCAGCCACCCCCGCGTGCGGGAGCCGCGTTCCCCGGCCACGCAGCCTCAGCGCAGCAGCAGACGCAGACATAAAGCTACAGCCAGACAACCCTGTCTTCAACTAAACGCACTCGACAGAAACGCGGTTTGAACAGAAAGCGCACCAACGCACCACGAGGAGGGAAGGGGGTCTGCGGAGGAAAGCCGGGGCGGGTGCTGGAGTCGTCGGCAGGGTACGGGGGAGCACTGGGCACTGGCCTTAGATGCCACCCATCTCAGGTGCTCCGTCAGTGGTTTTCATCCTGACCTCCAGATAAAAGCAAAGCAATTTGATAGATGGAAGCACACCGCTTTGTTTACAGCTGACCAGAATAAACTCTGTTACTGGCTTTTGGCTCAGAAAAACAGCCAGAATAATTACCCGGATCAAGAAGAGACGGCTGAAACAGCTTTTAAGCCTTTCATCCCCTGCCATTTTGTTTCCAGAAAAGAAAACCATGCGGCCACGTGGAGAAGACAAGGGGCAATGGGTCCGAGTTGCACTGGGAGAAATTTCATCTCAATTTAAGAAAGAATGGGTTTTTTTACTGTGAGAACAATCGGCTGCTGGAAGAACCTCCCGGGGACGTGGTGCGGTCCCCAGCCAGAGGCTTTCAAGACGTGACGGGGCAGGGTGTCAGGTAATCT
Organism: Grus americana; assembly: GCF_028858705.1. Lineage (NCBI taxonomy): Eukaryota > Metazoa > Chordata > Aves > Gruiformes > Gruidae > Grus > Grus americana. The sequence goes on along the minus strand of NW_026561344.1, from coordinate 18,707 downwards.
CACCTGGGCTCCTTCCCACCAAAGGCTGGACCAGACGATCTTTCAAGGTCCCGTCCAACCCGGGCTGTTCTGTCGTTCTGATTCCAAAACCAAACCCCTAACTTTGTGTTTTTTCAGGAAAACAAAATGAGAGAGAGAGACAGAATCAATAGCTAAATAAGAAACAGGTCAGATCATTAGTGTTAATATTTTACCCACTGACCAAAGGTATTGACTTTCATTGATGTTCTATAATATGTATTTAAAGAGCAGATGATGCTTTACAGAAAGCTTTGGAGTGCATTAAGAAAAAGAACAATTCCACTCATGACAGAAAATCTATTTTTGTTTGCCGTCATTTTTTTATTAGGAGGAGCGTTCACATCAAAAAATGATGCGTCAAAAGGCTGATCTCCCTTCTGAGCTCACAATTTGTCTACTTATGGAACAGTTCTACAAAATTTAATTGCGAATAGTAGATTTTTGCAGATTTATTGATTGCCTTTATAGAATTTAGTAAAAATTTACATTTGTGCTACAGAATTCGCTACTAAACAAAGATGATGGTTTTATACTGGACATTACAGATTTAAAAAAAATAAAAATCTGGAAAATACTAGTATGTTTCTTTTGAGTTTCATAAGTTTAATTCCACAATAAATTATGTGGTACTGATCATGAAACACCTCCAGAAATAGGCCTATTTAGGCAATGTTATCCTGGCGCTTTAGTTATGTAAGTGCTACACGAGAAATCCAGCTAAGTTATGTAGGCAGTCATTTATTTCTACCCACATCCAACTATTCCTGTCCAGTCTGGGAGCCTGACAGAGCCGTATCTTCAGGTGAACTTTTAGAAAGCATTTAGAGTTCAAAAAAGAGGTTTGAGGACTTGACCACACTTTCAAATGAATTCGGAGGTGAAGTTTTAAATGACTCTACAATCCTTAGAGTGCCTGAATTTTTATACTCGCTGGTTATTAACTCTTCCCTTACATGTTTTTGACAAAGGAGGTCGGTCTGGCGGAGCTCTCTAAAGCTCAATCTCTCCAGTAGAGCCTCCGCACTCACGGCATCTGCCAGGTTGGACGTGGCACTCGCGGTGCCAGCCCCAAGCCCCAGAGCCTGACCAGGTGCCGGACCACGTCCACTCCTTCCCCCCAAGCTCCCCCCGAGGCGGAGAAGCACCCAGAGCTGCTGCCTGCGCTCCCGCACCCCCGTCCCGGGCTGGCTGGAGGAGCCAGCCCCAGCAGAAGACGCCGCCCCGTCATTGCGCTGCAGCCCATTAAATAGCCAGATGTGTCCGAGATCAGGTTCCTCCAATCTATTCCCTTACGGATCAAGTGGAGTCACTGAAGAAAATCGTTAAGACCGTTTGGCTGTCACATCACCTCCAAACGACTAAAGGATTTACTGGCGTGCTTTCCCCGGCTCACCTTTGCTACGTGCACAAGTCCCTGTGCTCACCCAATGAAATAAAAATTCAAGCTGAGTTTCTCATTTCCCATGGGAATCTTAAATCAGTGCTTTTCGTTACAAATTGATTTTTAAGTGCGATCTTCCAAACGGGTATTTTGGCTTAAAAACTGGAAACAAAAAGAAGACTTAACCCAAAATGAAATAAAACATTTTCTCCAATATATCTTATGATTTTCTTTCATTCATAACACTGCAATTTGACTTCCAGCATATATCAAAACATCTTTCGAAATGCTGACTTGGAAGAAGAATTTTTGTTCTGAATCGAGTTACCAGAGACCTAATATTCAGAATATTAAATTAATACAGTGACTGTCATTGGTATAATGGTCTTATTTAGTTGGTAGAAGAAAGAGCAAACATTAAGAAAAAAAGAATTAACAGAGTTCTACGTTGAAAACTAACCATAGAGCAGGCATGCTCTTGTACCAGCATAGGTGCAATTGTGCGAAATATTACATTTTGTCCAGCTTTTCTCTGTTTGCGTGGAGAGAAGGAATAAGGTGATTTCACCCAATTTATATTCAATTTCACTGCTCGGATCTAGATAATTAACGCTGTTATACATAGCCTTCGATTTATTGGTTAAACATCAGTGTGTGTGTGAGCTGGCACGCTCACATGGAGTGCGTGTATATATACAGACATATGGGAACGTGCAGTAAACGAAATGTGAATCAGTTCAACATGGCAACCACGACGAAATGCCTGCACATCAGACAGAAAGGAATTAATAAAAAGACAGACAAGAAACAAGACAATGTTTAAAATTAACGTCCTGAATGGCCACAAAAAAGAAGTGCCTATTAACACCAACGTAATTAATGTTTTTTCTCAGCTGTGCTAGGTCTTTGGCCATCAGCTACCCCTTTTTTAAAAACATCTCTGTCGTCTGTTTTTGTTGAGCAGTTCTTATTTTTATACACACTAAACCCACTAAGCAATATAGTTTCTCCTTCTGTGCAAACTCTGTATAACCCATGGAAAAGAAAATCTTCCTTTAAAGAAACACGGACCCTCGGTTATATACAGCTGGCCACGTGGCTCCAGATGTTTGCAGCTGGCTGCTGCTCGCGTAAGAACTCACACTGGCAGAGCAGTTTTAAAGGCGTACTCAGGCAGCTGGTTGAAGCACTACCATATTTCATGACGTGAACTGCAGTTGCTAAGGATGTGTGCCCGGGCCCACGCAGGTACGCCCTGCGTAAAACTGAACGGTATTTCTAAATCGAGCAATATCACCGAAGGTGGAACCTGCCCGGTTGCCCTGGCACTGAGCTCTGCTGAGGAACTGCCTTTGTGGAAAACTCACTTTGCTTCCCTAATATCCAGGATATTGAATCAGAGGTCAGTGCAAAGCTTTTTGCAAAAAATCATGAGTTATTACCTTTCACAATGGACTAGTGACAGCCAAGCGTTGTGGATTTTAGACGTCATAAAATCTCCATTACAGGGGCAGTTGGCAGACACTCTGATGGGAGCAGAAGGGAAAATAAAAGTTAAAAAACCCAGCACATGTGAGAATGATGAAGTTACATATAGTGTGACTGGAACGGCATTGAAACAGTCTCACAGGTATTTTTACCATTACATTTAACTCCAGTAACATTAGTGGGGACCATGCAAGTATAAAACCACAGAGTGTCGTGCTCTGTTAGCACTTAGAATAATGCATTATTATCCCATTGCTAAAAGTTCGGTACTATCAAAATCTTAAAGATTCATTCTACTGGCAAAGTTCAGTACCATCAGAATCCCGGAAATTCGTACTTCCAGCCGTGCCCGGGACTGACAGTTCATCACGAGGCGATTGCATTTGCTGGGGCCTCGCTCGGGGTCTTTTGACGCTGAGCAGTGATTTTGTGTCTTGGTTCAACTGAAACGCACAGAACGTGTCGGCTGTAGACTTGCTTGAAGGCTACAGTAACTGGTTTAGCATCTTGCCCTTAAATGAGGGGAGGGAAAGATAAACTGCAGCTCCCCACCGTTTTTCTAAGATTCATACAGCTAGAGATAGAAGGTGGTCAGACGAGCTGTCACCTTGTCGGTGCAGGACGTTTTTAAGCGGACAGGATTGCTCTTTTGGGCCACCCTGTGTCCAGGCAAGACCAAAGCAATGTCCCAAAGTGCCGTTAGTCTCCAGAAGCGTTCCTGTACACAGCAGAAGGCAATCCTTCGGCCCTTTGCTCTGCCCGTGGGCGCTGGCAGGCAGGGTGCAGAGCAGCAGGCAGGGTGCAGGCAGGGTGCAGAGCAGCAGGCAGGGTGCAGAGCAGGGTGCAGAGCTGAGCAGGTCCTGCCCACCTGGGGCTCCTGCCCGCCTCACGCGCAGAATCGGGCCGGGAGAAGGGCAGGGGGTTTCTGTCCCGGGGAGCCGCAGAGCCCGAGCGCCACAATTCCCCAAAACTGAGAGCCAGGTCCTGCGGGGACAGAACGCGTGGGGAACGTTATCAGCTCTGAGGGAAAGCAGAACTGTTCTCGCAGTCAGGGCCCATCTTCACTGAATCTGGGCTTTTTTGGGGAGCGTTAGCGCTGATGTCATTACACAAACACCCCCGGAGCAGCCCTTGGCTTGTGCTCGTGTAAGCGAGAGGAAAATAAAAGCTGGTTAACACAGGCTGTGAGAGTTAGGAATTGGGTCCCGGATCTTTGCTGGACTTTTTTTTCTTTCTTTTCTTTCAAGCGAGCTGTGGGTCTATTATTTGGCAGGGATGTTTGTTGGAGAATTTTGATGTGTAGGAAAGGAAATCTGTAAATTCTGTGATTAAAAAATAGGAAAATCAATTTGATTAATGCAAGAGTCCTCCCTCCCTCCCCAATTTTAATAGGGGATAAATATTTACAGAGCAAGGTTGATATCTAGGGTGCGTTTATCTCCGTATCCACGCGGCACGGATGCAGGAGGTGCTGAGGACATGCCCTGGTGGAGATGTTATCATACAGCCCCGGCCCAGCAGCCTTTTCTCTGGGGTGGGCAGATGAATCATTGATATGACATTCATGTTCTGCTTTCAGGTTTCTGGTGTCACTGTCACCCGTTTGGGGCCTCAGATAAGAGTGAAGACCTGTCAGAGCGTGGAACAGCGCTTCAGTACGCCCGGCCTGACGACCTCGGGCGCAGCTGCAGCTGGCAGATGCTTTCCGGTAAAGCGCAGCCTGTTTGCTCGCTGGTTTTCACCCTTCTACATCTGTGTCTGAATGTGGACAACAGGACCCGAGAAGTCCCAAAGGCTCGTGTCACCTACCTGTGGTGTAAAACAATCCTGCCGATACTTTTGGAAAGGAACGAGCGGTACCCGGTCGCCGCGTGCCTACGCTCAGACCAGGCACCACCCCACAGACCAGCGGATCAAAGTACAGGTGCTGGGTACCCGATTCAAACGTGGTGTGAAAATGCTGAGAGCACGGGGCTAGGAGGGTGAGGAGAGCCCCTACAAGGTCACACGGCAATGAGCATGTCTACCGCAGAATTCTGGGTTTCTTCGATTTCCTATTGTCTTTCCTGAGTTAGAAATCATTTTGCTACACCTGTCCCCCCCCCCCCGCCCCCAGAAAAATTAAGTGAAACCAGTCCATAACAGTAATTAAATCCTATTTGTCACATTTCTTTTCCAAAAGATACGTTTTACAAATGGAGCTTGACTTTGTTTAAAATCATCTCCTAATAGATTTCAGAGGAAACTGAATAATTTTCTTCTATCCTGAAGTGACTCAGTGATGGAAAACAGATGTTAAACAAAAAAAGAACAACTTATTTATCTGCTCCTGCGCTCCCTTTGCTTTCATTCGCACGCAGGCTGTTTGGCTAAATGGTGGGATAGGGAGGATGTGAACGCTGCTCTCTCCTTGTTCTGCTGATGTAATGACAATGGGAGGATTATTTCTTAATTTTCAGTGTGGTAAGTGGGTAATTATTGTCCAATTAGACTTGCTATTAACCTCTCTGTATCTCATTTTGCCATCCATAAAATGAGAATAACTGCACTTACCACTCTCACTGGGATACTGAGGAGATTTATTAGTTAATGTACGTACAGCACAATGAAAATGAAAAGCATTGCACGTTGGCTAGAGCATAATTATTAATAATGAATCATTGTTAGCATCGTTAGCATGGTTATAGCTTTGGAAACTTGGTATATGATTTGATGTCTGGCAATAGGGTGCACCCATAAGGGTTTCTCTTGGATCTTAAGCCTGAGAGTAGTTAGATGGAAAATCCAGAAAATGGGGTCTGGTGAAATGAAAAAGCGTTTTAATTGTATTGCAGGTATGAATGTACCTTTTTATTAAGTATAAAATCCCAATAAATTAGATGAAAAAAATCTCCTTAAACTCTTCCTCCCTAAGCCCGTTGTACCTGAGCAGATACCTCGTGCCACATCTTGTCCGTGGTGTTCCGGTCCTTTAGAAGAAAGCTCTAAGGGGACGGGGCAGACATCTGGAGAGGAACCCTGCGTCACTGGCAGTAGCGGGGCCGGAGCTGGTGAGTCCCCGGCAGAATCCTGTCCTGCTGCCGCTGAGCGGACAGGGACGCAGGGCGCAGAGGAGAGGGGCAGGTGCGTTAATCGGTTACTGGCAGAATTACTAATCACCGTCTGGAGAGACGGCCGGTGCTTTGTTCTACGGGTAGAAGGCTCCGTTAGCGCCCAGCCCTGACTCCTGCTGCTGCGTGCGCGTCTCCTTTCCACTCGTACTGAAATGAACGGAAACCCGCAATCTTTTTTTTGTTTCACCACAGGGATTCCATCGAATCTGGGAAACTCCTGCCTCAGGATGCTCCTCCAGGGACTCCTTGGAGACAAGGTTTGTGACAGTGCCTGTGGTCACAGGCATTGACCACGTCATTAGAGGACCCTTTTGGCTTAGCACACTCCTTTACGTAGCATTAGGAGCAACGCCACTTGTGCAGCGACTGATTAACCTAAGTTCGGTAACTACTACGAGTCCAGTGCTAATCCACAAACAGGTATCAGGGAAAAAGAAGAAAGAGAAACATGATGTGTTGGTTAAGATAATATCTTCTAAACTTTTATCATACCTTCTCTGGGTGGCTGTTTGCGATGGATGGGGAAGACCCTGACGGGCTCCTGAAGACACGTGGCGATGCCGGCAGCGCTACCTGGGCAGCAGAGGAGACCTCGTCCCCCTCGGTCCTGGAGCCCCGCGGTGCTGGAAACAGCCCGGTGCTCCTGTCCATTGCTTAATGCCCGCGTACTGCCCAGACGTGGGTCACCGGCGACGCTGGATTCGAGGAAGAGAAGCCTGCAGGCATGTGGTGCCGCACTCAGCCGACTGCTCTTCTGCTCCTAACCACGCGGAGATCGGCATCCTACGGTACGGCTGGGGCAGGGACCGACGGCCCCGGGCTGAAACGGGGCCACAAAGGACGGAGGAGCAGCGGGGGAGGTCCCAGGTGAGGCTGCTCAGGTGCCCTCAGGGCGTGGAGAGCAGCATGGGACCAAGTTTGCATTTACTTTCTATGCTGTAACAAATTGAAATAAAAATAGTAATTTCTAAAAATCGCAGTATTCGGCAAGAGCTCGCAGTCAACAATGCGGCCTCCGAACAGGAGGAACTCACAACCGGGAAGGCCGCTGCCTTTTGTTTGTAGCCCCGTGCCGCAGACAGCCCCGGTCACCAACCCGTTTGCACGGGCAGCCGCAGCATTGCCGCAGCTCAGCAGAGCCCCACACGACGGGAGTCTCCGCGGTGTTTAAAACCAGCTGGTTTCTGTTTCCCTGGTGTAAATCCAGGGTTACACACTGCTCTTCCCGGGATAACGGCTGACACCGGGAGCGCAGTTTGGGCTCCGTTCCTGAGGTCAGCCGGGACACGCTGTTCAGCCTGGACCAGCGGCGTCTGGGACGCAGAAACGTCCGGTCCAGTTCTGCTGCGCGTCTGCCAGGGACCGGACCTCCTGGTCCGCAGAGCACAGCTACGGCCCCCACAGCTTGTCGAGATTTCTGTTGTGTGAACGAATCTCTTCTGCTGTCTGAGAGACTGGGACTTTATATCAGTCAGGGATAATTTAATTAAAGACTATACTAACTGATGCATGGGAACACAGCAGTAATGAGTGTATTTTACCCACTAAGGAACAAATACATTTTCAGAAACGTTCTTTCTTCAGCTCACTTCTCATTTAAACATTTGGATGGTTTCCAGTAGCTCGCTGTTGCTCCTTCTCCCATCTGTCTCACTGAGAAACACAAAACATCGTTCCGCTCGTGTAGATATGTGTGCATACACGCACGCATACGTACAGTCATATATAAACCCAAAATGATGTTAAACCTTCAGTCGCACCATCTGATACGTCTCAGGCATGGGAAAGCAGCAGTCGGTCCCTGAGCGGCAGAGCCCGGCAGACGTCGGGCATCGGGGTACAGCGGCAGGAGAGGGGATGCCTCGTCCCTCGGATCCCGGTGTGCTGCTTATTCATAAAATTCCTGGCCGTGTCCCAAATCTGTGGCAGCTAATTAAAAGTTTGGTGGCTTATTCCTTCCCATATACTGTGAAAAGACAGAATTTCAGCCAGCCACAAAAACACCAAAACAGTATTTTCTCTTTGAATAAAAATAGAAAGAATAAATATTACCTGGGGTACTTGTCAGCTTTGCCTAGCCCAAAGAGAAGAACTGATCTGGCCTGTGGTCCGTAGTCCCTAAAGAAGGAAAGCGGTGACTAAATAACTCTCCTTTTGCGATTAGCCTACCAACAAAACGCTTCTAACAAAAAGATCTCTGGACGCAGAGCTGGAGGCAACTGCTTCTCCAGCACAGGAGATTAATATGGAGATGCATGTAGGTATAGCAATAATGTGTTAATGAGTTATTGATTTTTTTAATTAAACTTTAGTGGTATCATATTTTCAATCTAAATGAATGCATCATTAAAGTAATTAATAGCATGCTGATAATGAGAACTGTCTGAAATTGCAATTAATCTGCGGCACACGGTCCTCCCGTAGCAGGCTGCAGGCAGACCAGGAGCCTCTGCGGTGACGTCGTACCTGTCTGATGGACGCTGCACCCCCATCTCCCCCCGTCCTTCCTCCCCTTCCAGCTCAGGACGAGCAATCGGCGTTCACCCACACAGCTCTGACATTCAGGAGTTTGATTTTTCTCCTGCTGATCATTCACATTCGAGAAGCATCCTCGCTGAACCAGTGCACGGTTAGCCCTTCTCCCCCCTACACGCACCAAAACCAACCTCGACTCGTGCGATCCGAAGACGGCATATTAATTTACGAGAGTTCTAGCCTTATGTAATTGCGTAGTACAGAAAATACAGACCAGTAAACACATTTGAAAGTTTGGTATTTTTGAACACAGCATTAAAAAAAACCCCTAAATCAAACTCAATTGTTATGCATAGTATGAATAATAATAAATAAGGAAAAAAATATGTAACTGATCGTAATTACAGACCACCTCTTGAGACTGAGGAGGTTTTTTTGACTGAAATAGAACGTTCAGATAGAATTTGTTTTTAAAGATAGGTTTTTTTGTTGGTTTTTTTTTAAAGACCATCTAATTTTCTCTGAAGAAGGAAGTCTATTGAAGCTATCCTCCTTGGGCTGGGAATAGGGCTACAGATCTGGTTGTTGATACTCATCCAGCTCTAGCCCTTCTGCAGCTTCCACATATTTTACTTCTATCTAAAACCTCACTAGCTATTTCGAGCCTGAACTGAATTTTGTAGTCGTATCTGTCTGTGGCAAACACATAACATCAGACTCACCCACAGTCAGGACTTTCTGTGGCTTTTTCCAAGACTCGTTCTGACCTTTTTACCCTGGAAGAACAGTGCAATAAGAAATTCTGAATTCTTCTGCTACAAACTGAAGAAAGAATTGTCCCAGCTGAAAATGAGAGCCAGACAGCAGGACTATTTCATAGCTTACCCCATCTTCTTGATGAAGACATCTTTCTTGTCTTTCCTTGCTGCGTGATGGTATCTGACCCATTGCAGAACCACGTCATTGCGTTAATCTGGTGCTGATGAGGCTGGCAGCTCACAGGAGATGGGTGACTTCAGGGGTGGGGGGGGAAACCTGAGTGCTAAGTAGGGGTTCTTACAAAACTCAGCTTAAAAGCACTTTTATTTAAACAAGTTGCCACTGCTAATAACATTATGTCCTTCTCAGGGAAAAACAAAACTGTTGTCCTATTTTAAAACAAGTGCTTCCTTTAGGGCTAATTAAGCTGACAAATAACGCTTCCAAAGATTGAGCAGTTTAACTGATCACGATGCAGTGATGCTGAGGACCCTGGAGAGGACCAATTGCTGCCGTGCACAGCTGGGAAAATTACCATGCCCCCTCTGTATCAGGACATGGAATGAGAGAAAAATAATACCTCATTAATCTTCCTAATGAACCTCTTCTAAACAAGATAATTCACAATTTTATGGTACACATGGGGTTGCCGTGGAGATTGGCTAAGCTGCCTACCAAACTGTGAATCAAAGTGTACCAACCCAGAAGCCATTTGACAGCAGTACACTCACAGCAAACCTCTCTGCGGTCTCCCTCTCCTTCGAGTTTCAGTAAGACTACCTCAAAACCAGCGGTGGGATAGAGATGCCGCCAGAGAGGCAGGTTTAGTTCCCATGATTATTGCACAGAGGATGCAAAGCAGCACGAACTGACAAACAGGAGGAATACCGTGTTTTTGTCAGGAGCTGGGGTACGCGTGCCGGTGCCGCGCGTCTCTGGGCAAGGCTTTCGCTGCTCTGCTCACGCTGCTGCCCGCAGGCTGGGCACAGCCACCCCCCGCCACCCCTGGAAGCGAGAACAAGAGGAACCGCAACGATCCTGGCCACGCTTCATGCTTGCCACGTGAAAGGAAGACGGTGCCTTACATCCTCCCCAGGCATAAGACCCAGGCTGGGTTTAAAGTTTGAAATTAATTACTCCAGATGTAGTGCTGTTAATCTCACACCATCACAATAATCTTCTTACATTCACAATTAAAGATTGAGGTCCTGACCTTTAACAATATTTGTATGTTTAATACTTGCTCAATAGGACTTGAAATTATCTTTGAAGGCTGGGATTTAGGTGTCTTGCAGTCCCTAGGAGGAGGATGCTTCACCACAGTACAGAAGTACTCTCACTTTTTAACCTCCTAGGGGCTTTCAGGAAAGTCCCAAATCTGCAGTGTTTCAGAGTCCATCCGGCACTTCTCCTATCTTTTGTTACTGAGTTTTAGAAGAATTCTGATAAAAATTTCAATAGTGAACAGTATAGCAAACCCTCAAGCATCCATAGGGTTTTGTCTTTCTAAATAAATATTATTCATGCTAACTTCCTTCAGAAAAAGACATCAGGCAACATCTGTATGGGAATTTCCTCCCTAGAAGAAATATAAATCTTCATTGTTGTGAAGTGTGCAAATAAAACTTTTTTTGGCAGGTCCACTAGCTGTTGTAAGAAGGAAGAGGAGTGCCACGGCAAGGCAGGTATACGTTAAACCTTTGAAGTGACAGTTCCCCTCGATGCAGGCCAGGTAAGCTCTGCAGTCTGCAGCTCTGGGACAGCCTTATTCCTATTCCACAGGCGACAGCACTGAGCAATCACAGATGGTGTCACAGCAGTGCGTGAGACTCATGGATTTCTCATGGTCCGTTGTGCCCTTAAATCATACACATTTACATTTGCATGTTAAGCTTTTTGACAATCTAGGTAGTCTCACGGGAATAAATAAGGATAAAGCAGCATCAATTTATGTTTCTTTTTTCTTTTTCCATAATGGAAATATAGCTATTATCAGATCAACACAACATTAAGTAAATGATGCTATTGCCACACCAATTTCCATAACGTTTCAATGCTGCATTTCCATAATTTCATACACTTTCCTTTTTATTTAACAGTGTTTCCTTCAGACAAGAGCTCAGAGCTGTGATCATTTGTGCGTGCTGGAGACATCAGCGAACACAGAGAGAGGAGGTGAAAAAACCCACCTCTGAGTTTCCTGCGATCCAGCAGCTTTATCTTTAAATCCAAAATCAAGGCAGCCCCGCTGAACCCATCCACCAGCTGCTCGTCTGCGTGTGCCAAAGCACTGACCATTTCTGTAATTTAGTGCAGCCTGTGAATTATTTCATTCTGTGTGCTTCCAATTTATTTCCAATTTCTGTATGCACTCAGCAGAACTATCAGAGCCCAGGGAAAACTCCATATGGCAACCAAGAACCCTTCATTTCAGGGAGCTCGCCGGGGCCGCGAGGCTCGTGGAGCTGCTCCCGCTCGGCCGCAGCCGCTCTCGCTGCTCTCTTCACACCAGGCTCGTCGGGGTCCGACCGTGCCCGGGAGAGCTGGGGAATAGCACGCTCTTCCAGCAAGGTCTCGGGCAATATCCGGAGAACTCTGCCTTTAGGTGGGATCGCAGAAATATTTGACAGCCATTTGACAGGAGTCTGCATCACCACTGACGTTCTCAGAGCCGCTCAGACTTCATATAGGAAGTCTTATGGAAACTCCTACACAGCAGCCGAAATCTTTGTTCCGCACAGGAGTCTCATAACCAGAGACTCCCTTCCAATGAATTAAGTTACCGCTTCTTTTGCCTATGAACAAAGTGTTGAAAGCATTAGCTCCAGAAAGCATTTAGTGATGCGTTGAAATTGAAGCCCGCGTCTTGTTCGAACTCTTTCACTTCTTTACAATTGCTTTCCATCGTGAGAAGCGTCCACACAGACAAAGCTTTTACTCCTTTCTATGACACCACGTTCCTTGGGCACAGAGCGCTGCAGAGACCGGGGCGGGGGGGGGGGGAATTCGGCTTTGGGTCTGCCTCCATCTGCCAGCCCCGAACGGCACCGCGGGCACCGACGTCCAGACCGGCTCTCGCGCTGATGAATTAAGCCTATCGCTGTTTGTTTCAATGCTGCCATCCCCCTCCTAGCTCTTCCCCAACGTAATCTTGTTATCTTTGGGCCTTGCACGGTTTTTTAATTATCATTATTCTTTATATAGCACGATGCACACAGACAAATTTAATCATGTTGTTTACATGAGCTAACCTGATAGACTAATGGAGAAATTACATATTTCCTTCCCACTGTTGGCACAAACGCAATTTCTTTTCTCACTCTCATTAACAGAGTCAGTGTTTATAAAAGTCTGATGGTGCTGGAGATGAAAGTGTTTTCTCCAAAGAACAGGTAAACCATAAACAATAGCAAAAGTTCCTCCCGCTGTAATCCCTCAATGAACGTGTTTTGTTCAATCCCATCATGGAATGTTTAGGTAAAGTTGCCAAAGAATCAAGTCCAGATTAATGATATTTCATGAAGAGCTATTGAAAAGCTCAGACAAAAATTGTGCAGAAAGGCAAAAAAGACATTACTGAAAAGCAGATTAAAAAAGTCAGAAAAAGTAAGAAACCCAATCCTCCTGAAAAAAAAAAAAAAAAAAAAAAACCCAAAAAAAACCAGAACAGTAAAAAGAGGTGATGGCCAGAACAGGTATTCACCGCTGCATGACATGGAAGAGCACAAACCAGCAATCTAGAGGGTAGGTTACAAAACCCCTAAAAATTTAAACAAAATGTAAACCTAAACCCCGAAATGGGCAAGGAAAGGAAGGAAAAAGAGCAAAACAAAGTCATTCTTGCTGACTTACAAAGTGATAAGAAAGGTCTCTTGCTGCTTGAACAGATGGGTGTAAAATTGTTCTCTGTCAGCAGAAACATCACGGACTGTACTTGCCTGGAAGGGACAAACCCTGGTTGAGAGATGCACGAGGAAGAAATGCCGCAGAGGTCCTTAATTTGAGCGTGCCTCTGAGCAGACGGCCTGCAGCTGATGGGCCTCGCGCAGAGACACTTTATCTCTCCTGCCCCTCTTTTGGCCAAGCCTCGTACAATTCACCACTTACCTCTGCGTTAGGAGAGGTTCAAGGAACACCAGAGACAAAAACGAAGACTCTTCCTCTGTTATTCCAGCTCATTTGTTGAAGACATCCTAATATTTTCTATTTAAAAGGTCTATTCAGTCATCAGAAACGGAGGGGCAGATCTTTACCAGGTGTGGGTCAGTGCTGACCTTCAGAGCAGCCCTGGCCGCTCCAGAGGCTGGTGGCTACCATACAAACATCTCTTGGAGAAGAAAATGGCTCTGTCCCCCGAGAGTTGTACCTGTATGCTGTGTACTGTGGACTTTAAAACACCCTTGATAAACACTTATGTTTCTGTATATTTACATATTCCTCAGAAATCTTTCAAATTGAGGCATTTTAATCAATTCTCTGGTGGAACATCAAGAAAAGGTTTTGCCTAGCTTGTAAAACTGTATACAGAAACAGAACTTTTCCAAAATTGCCCATGCAGAAAAACCTCATTAGTGCACAGATTTCCAGAAGTACAAGGTATCTACCTAGCTTCGTCCCTTTGTTATCTGTACAGCAATGGAATAATTAAGCAGGTCTGCTGGTTCCCTAGAAAGAGAATAAATACGTGGCTACTCTGAGACAAATACAGACGACTAAAAAGCTGCGGCAACTGGAGAACAATTAACCATCAGCAGCACAAATTCTTGTTTAGGCGGTGCTTTAATTTGGTGCCATTAACGCGCACATCATGACACAAAGGTACTGAAGACCTCAAACGGAGACATCTCAGTTCAATGAATGCTTTCACATCACACGGTTTGAGTCGAGGAAAGCTTAGCCACGGGTTGGCTGTTATTGCTGGGAGCAGCAGACATCACTCCCGTGCCTCTTGATGGACTGCAGAATCCCAGTAAGTTTATAGAATAAATCGCAACGGATTACGAACAATGGAATGAAAAAAGGCTGAAACACCTTTCTCAATATGAATTTTAAAAGCTGTTGTGTGTCAGAGATGAATTTACCTTCCTCTGAACCCACGGAAAACCGTACGGCTGTGACAGTGATCATCATCACGTACTACCTATGGATGAGGTCAGGACATGGCTGGTCAATACACGTTGGATGAACCTACACCATGCCTTGGCGCGTGCTTGCCAACATAACTCCGCGGCCACCACAGCGAGCCCCGCGGCCAACAAACCCGTGTCCTAGGCGTACGCAGCCTCGGCGCGTAGCATCTCTTATCCGCTGCACCAGAAGTCTCCACCAAAACCTCGTCAGAGCCGTCAACCGCCGTGTCCCCGAACGAGTTCGTACCGCCAGCCGGGGAAGGGCAGCAGCTCCTGCTTACCCAGGGGCAAACCTTTCCCGAGTGACAGCCACCCCATTGCCAGCTTCTGCCTTGTCATTCTCAGGAGACCTACAAAATACCTTTAAAGAACAAAAATTCATAACCACACCGGATACTGAAAATTACAGAGTCAATTCCCTACAGCTTTCTACAGCGAACGCTGCGTTTCCCTAAGAGGTAACTGCTTCCCCTCCCTCTGTCCCGCAGGGAAACGACCCTACCGCCTCTCATCTCGCTGACACCCTCCTCTGTTCCTCAGGTGTCTGCCTTGCTTTTATCTCATATTGCCTCTGAAAATGAGTAATTCAGGGCAACGGTTCCAAGCCTTTACTGACCTCGAAGTTTGCTTCACTTTCATTCCTGAAGGCAAGCTCTTGAGCCTGAACGCTTGTCTGGTTTTGCCATCTAAATGAGCTGATCTACAGACCTGTCTGAAGCCATTTGTTCGCCCCGGTTAAGCCAGCCTCATTTTTGCAGTCTCTCTCCAGCCAGTTCTGTGTTTGCTTCGACATCCCTGCAAATACATCCAAAGAGTGTTTACATATACGACCTGCGAGACGTCTTCTACATAATAATCCTCTTTCTGGTCTGCCTCAGCGATGGACTGGCACGCAGGCATAATTTAGTTTGAAATATGAAGTAAAAAGCATTGCAAATACAGTTAATGGAAATCCCTCCAGCGAGATCATCTCATAAGAACATATATAGAATTAGGATGCTGATTACATATTTAAGATAAGCTTAATTTTGCAGAATTTGTATGTGGTATCATAAAATATGGTTTGGGAAAACAAAACTAAATTCATAGTCACCCCTTTCAGACAAAGGTTAGCTGGCAGGCAGTAGTGAATTAATGTTTTCTTTTCCTGCAGAGTCTCCAGCTCTTTCCGATAAGCGCGCAATGGAAGCGAGAAGTTGAATTTTAAGCCAATTGGAATATTTCTTTGGTGACTGACAGACCTAGCTTTAAGTATTTATTTTTTTTGAAGCAGAAAAACACAGCACTTTTTTGTTTAACAGAAATGACCACATCTATGACAAAGCTAACCGTAATGGCATGAGGGGACAGAATCCAGATGGAAAGAGCATGCAGGTGGAAAGCAAGCCCTGATCGGAAGGAGACAGCAGTTCAAAAAGATGGGTTAGCTTCTCGTCCCAAGGTTATTGAAGTTGGGTAATAGTAGAGGCAGCAGCAGGTGATGGAGAATAGCTTTTTGTCATCTGTTGGATTAGCACACTCAGATACCTGGTCACATAATGAAAGTCTCCCTGAGTGGCTCTAATTAGGCACCCATTGTTTACCATATGTTTCAGTTTTGCAAGGACAAACGTACGCGTGGATTGCTCATTGGGCCCAGATTGCCTCTACTCTTCAAAGGTACCCTCTGGAGACCGTACCCAGAGGACTTTGCAAATCTCTGGCACAACGTCTCTCCACGCAGGAGGAGACTAACAGCTTCGTGAGGTGACAACTGAGAAGAAATCCAACTGCGCGAATATCTGTTATGGGTTTTCATTAGGTGTGTGTTCATTTTGTCAATGTCTGTGCCAGTATTCAGTTACTAATGCAGGCTTTAAAAACAGGAGAGCATCACTTCAGGGATAATGAAATTTCATGAGGAGAAAGAATATTGGCTTTAAAGGTCTAAAAATGCTGAGACGCTGTTTTCAGACCAGCTGTGACTCATCTGCTTTGTGGAAATCCAGGTTATGATTTCCAATCACAGTCTTTGACAACCTTGATTATGTTGATTGGATTTGGTTACATTTCTGCAATTTTCTGGTGTTAGATTATAGTTAAAAAAAAATACAGAGACATAAGGAGAGGGGTCTGCTTACCTGAAACAGCATGGAGTGGAAGACTTCTCCCTAATGGCTTTTAATCCAAGCCTATGTAAATTTTAGGCCGGATGATCTATGACATAATGAGATGTGTCAAGCGCGAGTCATCGCACCATAACTGAAACGTGAATAGACATTCACATTATCTAGCATGCAGCAGATAGATATTGCTATTAGAGAAGAGAGCGGAGAGGTGACAAAAACGTCCCGTTCCATGGCGAGCAGTGGTCGCATTTCATCGTGATGTGAGCGAGAATCGTTTGGCACTTTAATCAAAGCGGCATCGCCCATTCCAAGAACAGGGACTACGGGAAGGGGGGCTGCAGGATGACCTGTATCGTCTGTGGGGCTCGTTACAGGGAATTGCCTCAGAGTGCTGAAAGCAGAAGTGCGCGTGGAGGGGTGAGGAGTGAAGGAGAAGGCAGATACTGGCTGGGGGTATCTCCTTCTGGTCAGTGCCGTAACACCTCATCCCTGGCACCAGTGACAAACGGCATTCATTTCACCTCCCGTCTTCGGAAAGCCGTTCTCTCCATTCTGCCTTCATCGATAAGCTGAGCACACAATTTAGACGGCGTTTTCCAGCCTTCTGCATCCTGTCTCTCTCCCTCCACGCTATTCCACAGCACTGGCTCTGTGTCTTTGTCTTCTCCAGAGACCTTATCCTGCAGAAATCTGTAAAAGCAAGAATTTCTTTTCAAAAAACCCCAACAACTCTGGCATAACATTTGGAACAAACTAAGCCATAATATGGATTCCTTTTTTCTTTTATTTGTGTTCTTTATGGGCCTGAGTTAGCTTTCCTCCCCCTCCATCTTTTTCTGCTGTTGTCATTCTCACCTTTTCATTCCAGTGAAAACGGAAACGAGAAAGGGAAGAGACTATTTGTCTATGCTTCAGTTTTAGGCTTTGAAGACTCGCACATGCATACAGATCTGAACGCTCAGGTTGAAGGAAGGTTTATCGCCGTGGAACGAGTGCCAGCTCTAACCCTCAGACATGCGGAGCTGACTGATCCCTCCTCAGGCAGCTCTGACAACAGCCTCGCTCCGCAATGGCAAATAAAGTGCTGAGTTAGCACACAAACCTGGTCCTCCAGGCAGCACACCTGACCTCTGCGTCCGAGGACTAACCCCGTCCTTTTATCCCCTGCAATTGGTTCTACTGGAGATGAACCTGTGTAAGGGACAGATACATAAAATATGACTTTATAATAAAATATGCAGGAACCATAAAGTCCGCAAAAACTTAGCTCTCTCCAGAAGTGATTTGACAAAGAAGATTAAACTTCTTGTTATGCTATTCCCCGGTTAACAGTCCACTTAACATTTGACTAAGCATTATTAAGGATTCAAGAAAACCAGAAAATAGCCCCTAATTCACCTCAGAAAGAACGAGAGAGCGTCCAGATTGACTTGCTTATTTCAACGCCCCTGTCCCCCGACTTCATCGAAGAGAGATTTAATCTCCTGCCCCACCGTTTCTGCATGCTGACAGCACATGCAGGGACCTGGAGCCAAGGGAAGGAGCCAGTGGCACGCACGGTGCTCGTTATTGGGCGGATGACTTTCAAATCCTATTTCGGAGCGTGGGGCTCCAGCGAGTGAAAGCAGTCATTTTTCTCTCAGGGTCTCCAAAATGCTTCTTTAAACCAATAAGTGACAGCCACCCTCAGCTTATTGCCTGAACAGATATAATTGGCACAACCCCTTACACAGAGTGAAATAACTGAGCGGTTCAGAGCGCCGCTCACCCTTCCTTGTACACCTCGAGTCCTGCGTGGGATGAAAGGAGAAGGCCATGAAAAGCGAATAATGCTCCGGACGAGACGTGGTCCATGGAAGAGGTCTGCACGAGAGTCCCTTCGCCGTAACGTGCCGCCTTACGGACGGCAGCCCTCGGGTGTGAAGGTGAAATTCAGGCAGACCCACGGGCTGGGGCGGTTTGGCCATGGCCGCTCTCCCTCCTGCTCCTTTTGCCCTCAGCGTCTGTAGGCTTAGACCATGAACAAACCGATAAAACCATACCTCAGTCTCTGCTTTAAGCAACTCTTTAACACTTGGGGATTCATTTTTGTACCAATTCAGCCCAGAATCATTTTTATTTCCCACTAAATAGAAAATAAAAAGGTGATGCTGGAAGCAGTATTTTGATAGTTCCTGGATGAGCTATGCCCCACGGAGACAGCAGGTGAATTTAAACGCATCCTGTTACCTCT